>NW_007729225.1:25917-105530 GCF_000696425.1 Galeopterus variegatus | reverse complement strand
AAACACCCTTAGAAAATTTCCCCTCATGACTTATTGACCCAACTTTGGTCAATGCCACTTCTAAGTCACTGTCACTGACCATAGGCTTGATTTCCTCTAATCGGCGTAAGCCACTGTTGCCCAAATTAATCACTGTAGCAATGATGTGGGGTTTCTTATTGGATTAGACAAATTATGAGTAGTACAAGAGTTGAGGCACTTAATCTCCCCTAAACACATACCTGTTTCACAATGGTGGAGGGGAAACATGGATGTGATGTTGGGAGACGACAACCATGATCATATCATAAAAAGATAAAACACTTAGAAGAGATGGCAACACATTATGTTGAGAAGCAACTCCAATTGATTCAAGTTCAATAGGCACTAAAGAAGGCAGCCTGGTTGACATGTGTTTACCATTCTTGACATAACAGGAAATCATATTAAAAGTTAGAAATACATGTATCCCAATTTTTCAAGTACATTTCATTCAGAATCTGGAAGTTACAAAGGCATTGTTAAGTAGCCTTTAGCTTGCATTTAGCCCCATATCATTTACCATGGGTCTTGGAACTACTAAAAGTTGAGTTTATTGAATGGGCTTTTTAAATTATGCACATTTTGGCCTGTAGACTCACCAGAACAAATGAGAATGAAAGATATTTAACACAATAAATAAAGTGGGACTAAACTAAATTTGATGCATAAAATCTTTATTATGTCTAGGAAATAATAATATTAAAGAGCAAGCTGCTTAGAAGACAGTCTACAGCTCCCTGTCCTTGGTACCTGGATGTCAGTACAAAATCAGAGAGTAGAGAGAGACATTGCCCACCCAGCCATCTAGGTTTAGGTTTACCCCTGCAAGTGTGATGATGCAGTTAATAGAAAGGACAGACCGAAAGTGGTAAATCACCGTGTTCAAATATTGAATTTAATAACAGGTACATGAAAAAATGCTCAACATCACTAATCATCAGGGAAATGCAAATCAAAAACACACTGAGATTTCATCTCACCCCAGCTAGGCTGTTTATTATCAAAAAGACTGAGAATAACAAATGGTGCAAGGATGTTGAGAAAGGAGACCCTCCTATACTGTTGGTGGAACTGTAAATTAGTGCAGCCACTATGGAAAACAGTATGGAGGTTTCTCAAACAACAAAAGATAGAACTGTCGTACAATTGATCAATCCCACTGCTGGGTATATACCCCAAGGAATAGAAATCATCATNATACTTTATATACACAATGTAATAAAAAAGAATGAAATTTTGCCATTTGCAGTAACATGGACGAGCTTGGAGAAAAATACATTAAGTGAAATAAACCAGGCACAGAAAGAAATATGTTTCATGTCCTCACTCATAAGTGGGAGGAGAGAGAGAAAGAGAGAGAGAGAGAGAGAGAGAGAGAGAGAGAGAGAGAGAGAGGGGAAAGAGACAGGCTACAATGAAACAACAAACTTTCAGAAAGAGAGAACAGACTTGTAGTTACTAGAGGTGGGGGTTGGGGGCAGTTAAAGAGGAATTGGATAAGGGACACAGAGAATAATTATAATTTGTAATGATGAACATGCTAATAATATTGATTTGATCATCACATACTGTATACAAACACTGACAGTCAACTCTGTACCCCATAAATATGTATAATCAATTAGATTTCAATTCAGAAAAATAAATTAAAAAATAAAAATAAATATGTCTAATATTAACTGAACACATACTTCTCTAGGAGGAAGTCTAGAAGGTATAGACATGCTTGCTACTTATAATAAATTTTCAATTTACCTATGACACGGGTAGGGATGAGCTGTTTCAATCAAGAACCAACCTAGTAAACAAAAATCATTCTGAGAGGAAATGGTACAGGGAATTTATTACACAGGTGGTGGAAGAGGTGAGAAGACAACAAGGGTCAGAGAGGCAACCCAAGATTATCAACAGGTGGAATATACAACCATTCCTAAGCTTTAGAGGGAAAGGGGAAGAAGAGATATTATCAGACTCTGGGTCAGGATCTCTTGGAACCAAAGCCTATCTGTCTAGTTGGAATAAATTAAAGGAACAAAGAAGACCTAGTTACTAAAATAGACTATACCCAAGTTAGAGGTGGAGGTAGGGCTGAGGTAAAAATACCCTGGTTTCTCCCTTCTCTCACCCTCCAGTCTCATTGCAATGTTCCCATTGGTTGAATATATCTGTGTATCAATTGATGTGAGAATCTGGAACATGCAGCATACAGGGCTCTATCCCACTGAGTAGTGGTGTGGAATGGATGTATCAAAAAATGGATCTCAGGCAAAACAGGCAGGACTGACACAGGAACTGTCATAACAACTACAATTTGTTACTTACTATGCACCAAGGACTATGCTAAATATTTTGCATTCTATTTTATCTCAACCTCCTAACAGAGCCATAGGATAAGTACTATTATCATTCTCATTTTTTTTTAATAAGGAAGCTGGCTTACAGCAGTTAAAATACTTCTCAAATCAGAAAGCTTGTGAGAGCCTGAGCTAAGACTCAAACCCACATCTGTCTATCTGCCAAGTCCACGTTCTCTACCCCAAGTTGATAGGACACTTGACTACCATAGCAGGCAAGTGTTAAATGTGTCGTAAAGTGGCCATGCTACTTAAGGCAGATAGCAAGAGTTCTCACTGGGCATAGCTAAGAAACAAACATGGAGTTTATGGAATTAGAGTGATTTCTTCAAAGATGAAAGCACAGAAATAACACTGAGCAAAGGAGATATGGTGAAGATGCAGGGTTCTGGGGATACTAATGCAGAAGGGAGGTACAAGTATAAGTATGAACAATGAGAGGAAAATGCAGGATATTTTGAAGAAAGGGTGTGTATGTGTGTGATCTAGCTTAGTTGTGCAGAATAATACCCCAAATACAATTTAGAACTTGAGGTTACAGGGCCTCTGATCTAGACTAAGCATTCATTTTAAAAGAAAGAAAAAATACACACATTTTATAATACTTTTTAATGTTTGCATAATTCATAAAACTCTCATAAATCCATCATTTCCCAGCCAGCATTTGAGGTCGTTCAGACTATTTTTGCTGATTATAAGTGATAACATTGAGTCTCAAAAAAGGTAAGCAACTTGCTAACCATCACACAGTAATTGTTATGTGCCAGTGCAGGACTAGAACTCACGCTGCTTAGCTCCTAACCTCAGGTCTCTTCTCATATAATCAATCTGAATTCTGAAGAAATTATATATCTGGTTTCAAACCACAGCAACTAACTCTAGGCAACTTAAAATGAAAAGAAACCTTATTAAAAGCATAAAAGAGAGATTCATGTTTCCTTGAGACAGAGGTGCAGCAGAAACTTAGCATAATACTGGGACTCGGGCAGAGGAAACCATCTTAATTCCATCTTGGCTCATTTTCTCTTCTCTCAGTCCAAAAACTTTCCTTACCTTTACTTTCCCAGTCCAGTTGGAAAGAGAAAGATACCTACATCGTCATAGAAGCTGGGCTTACAGTTCTAGTCACTTGAAGAGACTTGCTTTCAGTTTCTCTCTCTCCCCTCCCCAGACTCTCAGGTCAGTTTTGAGCAGGTGCCTCTGTTTAAACCAATCAGCAGTGAGATGTGCATAAGCTCACATTCCAAATGGCTGACTGGGTCTCCCACTGGGAGTGAGAAGAGAGGTACTGAAGAGCATTACTTCAAATGGAATTTACCACAGTCCAACTGCGTGAGTGTAAGGACGGCTACTGTCAGATGGAAGAAAAGCCCATGCTTTCATTTTTCAGTAAGGGCTCAAGACTAGCACAGAAGGAAAACAGAATGCCCAAGTGCTACAATGACCTATAGCACAAGTCCAGGAGCAAGACCCTTGAAGCAGGATAAACAGGGAGGGTGTGGGCTACTGTCAGATGGAAGAAAAGCCCATGCTTTCATTTTTCAGTAAGGGCTCAAGACTAGCGCAGAAGGAAAACAGAATGCCCAAGTGCTACAATGACCTATAGCACAAGTCCAGGAGCAAGACCCTTGAAGCAGAATAAACAGGGAGGGTGTCAGGTATCCCCATTTAGTTTCCATCCCACCTGGAGACTCTTAATCCTCAGGAGTCTTTTGCTTAGGCAAGAAGAGGACTATCACATGAAGAGGATTAAGAAGACTCATTTGCAGACTGTGATTTCATTCAGAGACCTGAGAGCCCAGCTCTCTGGGATGCACCACTTTTTAATAAACTTAGAACCACGACTGTTTCAGTCCTTTACATGTGTACAGTTCACAAAGCGCCTCTACACCCTGATCTTATTTGATTCTCACAGCAACTTTTTATAATAGAAATAGGAAGGCTATTTATTTCCCTATCTTACACATGATTCTACTGAGGTTTGTAGAGGCTCATAGCAGCACAAGGTAGTTTGGTACCATTTCAATTAGCTGCCAGGTCTCTTTATTTCCAATCCAATGCTCTTTTCTATTATACCACAATTTTTGCATTACCCTTTTCTATGTCCTCCTGTCTTAAATTTTATCAACCACCCACTGTTGCCTTCTTTTTATCAGTTTAAATGCTTTTTTTCTTCTAGAACTTAAAATTATCTGTTATATTTGAGTCTCTCCATTTACTGCCATGTTCTCCCTTTTATTGCTGTCTCTCCTAACTTCTCAGGAAGGAACTGTGATTGCGTCAGTTTTGATCAGGTACCTCTGTTAACCACCACCACAATGCATTTAGGAGTATGCAGTTAGCATTACAACAGGTACCTACATATGAGAAGAAGCCCATCTGACGAAAGCACAATTTTTAGCTTAAATAGACAACCAGCATAAAATATACACTAAAGAAAGACTCCATTCATTGGATTATTTTGGTTCCTTGTCAGTGTATTATTACTAAAACTCTTGGCTGCCCCTTTTCCCTCTTTATCCCTAGTTTTATTACTGTAGAAACATTTTTCAAAAAAAAGTGTTTTTTTAATAATTGAAATCTGAAGAATTGATACCCAACTTTTTTTTTTCTTTTCAAAATTTGATGGCTTGGCATTGGAGAGAGCCTTTTCTAATTCACTGTCATACAACACTGTTATCATTTCCCATCTTTAGGAAGGTGGTTCTTCTCCATAGCCCTCTTTAGACATGCATGCTTTTAAAATTTGCATTCCGTGATCTTGAGAAACAGGACAGGAGTGGTAGGGTTAATTTTCCAAAAGGCATACTAGTATACAGATAACAGACACATGAAGCAGGGACAAAGCTTCTGTGAATATCTATATTAACCGAAATAGCTTGGAATTCTGAACTTGTAATGCTTGAGCCAGAAGCAACATCAGAGATCCCTTGGCAATGTGCCATTGAGGAAACTAAGGTAAAATGTAGCAGAGGCACTGACTGACAGTCAACCTGCAGATGTGAAGCTTCAGCATCCCCGGTCAACAGGGCATCTAGTAAACCTTGCTGTCTCCTTTTGGTTCACAGGCCACTGCCCATTGTGTTGAAATGAAGCATTCAGGAGGACTTGGTGAAATTATCTTTGGAAATTTCCAGCTGGGTTGCACTCTCCTAATACCAGGGTTAAGAAGCATGGGGTGGGTGTGAAGAGCAAGTACAAAGGGCAGGCTGTGGGAGTGCTGGAGTTGGGGGTGGAAAAGAGAGAGATGGAAAGAAAAGGTTTTTGTGATGAGACTCTCTCTCACTGGGAGCTGAAATCATCCATTGGGGGGAGTTTGTTTGATGTATATTTAATTCTGGATAGCTATTTAAGCTGGGAGTGGTGAATTCATGGGGTGGGCTGCTTCTCCTGGGAGATGGTTCAACCTTTTTCTTCTCCTTTCCCCAGCAGGAACTAAGAGGAAGGGAGCATGTGGGGATGGGTGGGTGGGGTTTAAAACAATTTTGACGAAGTCTGCCAGGATAAAGATCTTTCTGCTGAGCAAAACATGGCATTTCTGGGGCGCCAACCAAGGGAAATTGGTCTGAAAAAGGAGGGGAGCTGTGCAGTGCAAAGAGCACTCGATCTAGAGAGCGAAGGCTGGACAGAGAGTAGGTAATCAGTGAAAGCTGACCTCAACTCATAAACAGGGAGTGGTGGGTCCATCTATATATTAAATAGTGTTATACATGTTAAATAGTAATAACCAGCAAATGTTAACAGAGCCTGACTATGAGTTGGGCACTGTTCCTGGCACTTGACCTCAATTATCCCTTTTAATCATCATATAGATCTTATCTATGAAAGTAAGAATTGGTATCACTGTCATAAAGATACATAGGACCAGAATAGTTAATAAATTGCCTAGGTCACAAAACTAGTAAGAGGAGAAACAGGATTGCAGTCCAAGTTTATCTGTTCCAAGGCCTGTGCTCAGAAGTAGGAACAAGTACTTTTACAGTGTTCTTGCATAACAGAAACAGCCTGATTTTTAGAGCCAAATTCCAAGTCCTGTCTCACCCCCGAACCTGCACTTTTAACCACTATGCTGCATGACCCCTTTCTAAACCTTTGGTTTAGAAACCCAAAGTGCCCGAAAAAATAAACCAGCCAATGGGAATCAGACAGGGTTGAACAAATAACATAGTACGGTGAGAAGAGAAGGATCAAACAAAATGATTAGGAAAGAACAAAAGAGTGTTGAGAAGCTAAGCAGGCAAGCTGAGAAGGAAATGCTCTTGGTTATGACAAAAAAATTCACTTTAACAAGCTTGTTTTTCCATTCTCTACCCCCAGCTGATCTGATGACAATCTTATTCCAACTAAATTCTCCTGTGTCGTACATCTCTGTTTTTCCATCCCATTTTCTCTCACCTGTTTTATTTCCATGCCATTAAACACCACCTCCTCTTCTGTCCTGACCACTTCATTTTCTGCCTGGTCTGAAGATGGTCCCCAAGCTCCAGACTCCCTCGAACAGCTCGTCTTCTTCCTCTGCTGGGTGACTGATAGCTTTCTGTTGATCTCCTGGCCATCTGAGAGTTAGGGCAGCCTCTGCCTTACACTTAACCCAGTGAGAGGAACCAGTGTAAGAGGCATGAGGTGGCACAAAGAAGGAAGAAGAGGGAAAGGGAAGAAGGGAAGAAAGGCCAGGGGATAAAGCAAGGCAATGACAGAAAGAAAGCAAAATGAAAGGAAAATAGGATGGAAGGAAAGGAAAGAATGAAGATAGAAAAGCTTGTATTGCAAAAGTGAAAGAAGGGATATAAGACAAAAAAGGAATGAGAAGGAGAAAGTAAGAAGAGATGAGAGAGAAAGAGAAAGAGAGGAAAAAAGGGGAATATGAGAAAAGATAAGGGAGAGGAGAGAGAGAGAGAAAACTCAGAAAATACTAAAAAATAGTAAAGAAAAGGGGCAAGTGGGGAGGAATGAAGCTAGGTTGAAGGGCATGAAAAAGGAAAATGAAGTAATAATGCTAGTTGGGGAAACAGTGAGAGACATAGATCACCAGCAGAAAGAGATACGAGAGAAAAGGAAAACAAACCCAGCAGGAAGAAGATAGATGGAAGCAAAACAAGACTGAGAAGGATTCTGAGATAAAATGCAAAGACTGTTTTTTCAAGCCCATCTTTTCCATTGCTCCCATCAGGTAACCATTTCATTCAACAACAAGGAATGCATTAAAATCGCTGAAAAACAAGTAATGCCATAGAGCTGTGTTTGTAGGGGATATGTTTGGTCAGTGATGTCTCTCAGGAGACCCCAGGACTTCATTTAAGCTTTAGGAAATATGCAAACATTATCACAACAGCTAATGTTAACTGAAAATGCACTGTGATCGCACTGTGCTTAGCACTTTGCATACATTGCTGCATGGAGTTGTCACAAAAAGCCAATGATGTAGTTACTATCATTATCTTTGGTTGGTACATGAGGATACCAAGTCTTTGAGGGATTAAAGTAACTTGCCCAAAGTTGCACAGCTTTAGGTGCCAGACCCAGCATGAAATTCAGGCAGTCCAACTCCACAGCCCATGATCTTAACCACCAAATTCCAGAAAAGGAGTCATGATGTCTGGAAGCAGGTCTAAGAAATAGACGAATTCAAACAATATTGACTGAGCTCTACTGTACACCTGGTACTATGCTGGCAGCCATTCTTAACCACCAAATTCCAGAAAAGGAGTCATGATGTCTGGAAGCAGGTCTAAGAAATAGACAAATTCAAACAATATTGACTGAGCTCTACTGTGCACCTGGTACTATGCTGGCAGCCACGGGATAAGCAGAGATAAATTGGACGTCACTTTGGCTTCCAAGAAGGTAATAGGTAAGGACTGGGAGAGAAGCTATGTAAATGCATGATTTATATTATGTAGGAATAGTGCTATCCTGAATTACAGGACCAGAGGTGTGGAATAGCCTTTTATGAGCAGGGTTTGAAGGAAGAGTAGAAGTTCTCAGAAAATGCTTTCTGTAAAATAAATACTTCAGGCTTTGTGGGCTGCAGGTCTCTGTCACAGCTACTCAAATTCGACTTTATAACATTAAAGTTGCTGCAGACGATACGTGAACAAATAAGCAAATGTGCATGTCTTCTAAGAAGGCTTGCATTAAAGGCAATGAAATTTGAATTTCATTTGACTTTTTATGTGTCACTGCTATGGTGTGAATTCCCCCCTCCCTAAACTCACTGAAGTTTGGTCCCCATTGTAACAGTGTTAAGAAAGTGAGAAATCAGACTATGGTATTTGAAAGGTGGAGTCTTTGGGAGGTGATTGAATCATGAGGACTGTGTCATAAATGGGTAACCCATTTATGGGTGAATGGGTTAATGGTTTAATGGGTTATCAGGGAACAGAGAAAGCATGTGGAAGTACACTCTTGCTCAGTTTCTCTCCATGTGATTCTTTGCATTGTCCCAGGACTCTATAGAGTCCCCACCAAAAAGAAGGCCCTTGCCAGAAGAGCCACTTGACTTTGGACTTCCTGGCTTCCAAAACTATAAAAAAAAACTCATTTTCTTATAAATTACCCAGTTTCAGGTATTCTGTTATAAGCAACCAAAAACAGACTAAGGCAGTTGCAGAATATTATTAATCTTAAAACTTTAAAAAATCATGTAAAAATGTAAAATACACTCTTAGCTGACAGGAGGTGGGCTGGACTGGGTTCGAAAGGTATAGTTGGCCAACCTCCTACTGTGGGGAAAAATAAGGAAAATCTTTCTCAGAAGAGAGGCATGCTCAAAATCAGAGTGCCATGACATGACAGCACTCGGTGTTTCCTGAGAATTTCTATTGTCTGCCTCAAGTGCCAGGTGTATTGATCATGCCTAGGGCATGATTGAGGAGAAGCTAGAGATACATGTTGGGGATGGATTATAAACCATGTAGAATTCTGATAAAGAGCTTGGATTTTATGACAGCAGGAAGCCCTTGAAGGAAGTTTTAAGCAGGGTTTTATGACAGCTTAATTTAATGTTAGATATAAAAAATAAATAGGGTGATTGGAAGCTCTAGAAATAATTTAGGGATGAGCTTGTGAAGGCCCCAACTAAAGCAGAGGCAACAGATGAGTGAGCAGGGAAAATTCTAATCATTGCTTGAGAGTTGGGATTGGTTGGCTTTGATGATTAAATAGTTGAGGAAGTAATGATGTAAGACTCTGAGATGCCCAGCATGGCTCACTTGGCAGTTGTGCTTCCAAAGTGAATCAAAAGAGGTAAGTGTCATAAGGATACTGAGCTATTTTACAAAACCAAACAAGTGTATGTGTTTAAGCGTGTATGTGCGTTCACTTTTCTAATTACAAGAGTAATACATGTTTATTTTGGTGAAGTTAAGGCTAGATACTGTAATAAACCAATCGTATGGGTTTTTTTAACATCATTGTTTTATTTATTTCAAATACATATGTACCTTTTATAGATGTTTTTTTCGAGTCATACATTTTATGTGACTCTACCAAACACTTGTTGTGCACCACTTCAAATCCTTTGGACCTTGCCTTTTATTCCAGCCTCACCAGTCATGAGAGGCCTAATTCAGGTACAATGTAACAATATCTTGCCTCAGACATGCATTAGGCACCTCTAACTTTTTGCCCCAGTGCTTCTCTAACTATACAGCAAGTAGCAAATGCATGAAATACTCTTCATGCAAGCAGGCGCAACCTGGAAACCAGACAATCAATGAATGCCCTAAGGATCAGCTCTTGGCCAGCTGGAGCTGGGAACGGATGTATGAATGCTTCCTCCTTCTCTACCATAGGTAGACTGTTCTAGGATAAATTTATAAGCCTCCTCAGAAGTCCTGGTAGGAATGAGCACTATGTGTCTGCTATGAGAGTCAACTCAATAATGCATCCTTACATTCCCTTACCCTCCTTTTCTGACTCTCTTCACTGACTTCACTGCTGGTCCCTGGATGAATTCCTAAAAACCTACCTGCCTAACAATCTCTCTTTTCTGAGGAAAACTCAGGCAAAGGCAGTTGCTGAGCAATAGATGCTTACTTTTGCTCAGATAATCAGGTGTTCCTATTCAGCAGGCAGCTTCCAATTGGTAATTCAGGGATATGACTACCTACCATTGTGTGGCTCTGACAACTTCGAAGGCCTTCAGAGTCCCCTCTATGGAAAAAAAGAGGATAAAGAAGTCACACTTGATTCGTTATTTACCTGTGTCCCATCTTTTCACATTCCACAAGCAAGCCAGAAATCACACAGCCATATCCAGATGCAAGGGGGCCTGGGAACCATATTCTTGATGATTAGACTTTTCTCAGTGAAACTCTACACTATAAGAGGGGAGTTGTGAATTTTGGTGAACAACTATTTATTTCTACTTCAATGTTCAATGTATAAAATTTGAGAAATAAAGAAAATTATTTAAAAAATAAGTTGAAATTACTTAGAACCCCCACTATCTGGACACAGCCACTATTTCCTTTTGGTGTATTTCTATCTAGCCTTTTTTTCTTTCTTAGCACCCAACTAGGAATGAGAATATTCAGTAGTTCTCTTTCTGTTCATGGCTTTTTTCCCTTAACAATTTTCTCCTGGTTCATCCATGTTGCTACAAATGGCAGTGTATTAGTCTGTTTTTGTTGCTTATCACATAATACATAGAACTGGGTATTTTACAAAGAAAAACCAAATGTTTTGCTTACTGTTTCTGAGGCTGGGAAGTCCAAAGTCCATCTGGTGATGGTGACAGCAACCCAGGGGTCTCACATTGCAAGATGGTGCAATGAGAGAGCAGAGAGAAAAAGAAAAACAGACTCTTCTCTTCTTTAAAAGCCCTCAGAAACAGGCCTTTGACCTTTAATCCATTGACTACTGCAAGGTCCTACAATCCAATTACCTCTTTAAGGCTCCACCTTTCAATTACCATCATAGGATTTCCCACCCTCTTCACAGTCACAGTGGGGGTTAAGTTTCTGATACCTAAAACTTGGGGGACTAAAATTCAAGCTTCAGGGAGTTTGAGGGAGACATAATTCAATCCACTACAGGAAGAATTTCTTGTTCTTTTTTTTTCAAGGCTGAGAAGTATTCCACTGTGTATATATACCACATTTTTCTCATCCAGTCATTTGTTCATGGACATTTAGGTTGGTTCCATATTTTGGCTGTTGTAAATAGAGCTGCAACAAACATGGGGGTGCAGGTATCCCTTTGACATGATGATTTCCATTCCTTTGGATATATACACAGTAGTGGGACTGCTGGATCATATGGTAGTTCTACCTAGAGTTGTTTGAGAAACTTTTCAACTGTTTTTGATAATGGCCATACTAATTTACAGTCCCACAAACAGTAGAAATTAGTTCCCCTTTCCCTGCATCCTCACCAACACTTGTTACTCCCAGACTTTTTAATAATGGCCAGTCTAACTGGAGTGCAATGATATCTCAACATGGTTTTAATTTGCATTTTCCTCATGATTAGTGATGTTGAGCATTTTTTCATGTACCTTTGGCCATTTCTATGTCTTCCTTAGAAGAATGTCTATTTAGCTCCCTTGACCATTTTTTAGTTGGATTATTATTATTTTTTACTGTTAAGTTGTTTGAGTTCCTTGTATATTCTAGATATTAATCCCTTTTCAGGTGTATAGTTTGTAAATATTTTCTCCTATTTTGTAGGTTATCTTTTCACTCTGTTGATTGTTTCCTTTGCTGTGCAGAAGCTTTTTAGTTTGATATAAACCCATTTGTTTATTTTTTTTTCCTTTGCTTGTGCTTTTGGGGTCTTATTCATAAAGTCTTTGCCCAGTCCTTCTTCCTGAAGTGTTTCCTTTTAGTGATTTTATGGTTTCAAGTCTTACATTTAAGTCTTTAATCCACTTTGAGTTGATTTTGGTACATGGTGAGAGGTCTAGTTTCATTCTTATACATATGGATGTCCAATTTTCCCAGCACCATTTATTAAAAGAGGCAGTCTTTTCCACAATGTATGTTCTTGTTGCCTTTGTTGAAGATCAGTTGGCTGTAAGTATGTGGGTTATTCCTCTTGAGATATCAAAAAGGCTAAATTAGAGTTGGCCAATCATACAGAAAGTGGAAACAAACCTCAGTGGTCCCAGATGCAGCTCACAGTCTATGGGGAAAATAAGACCTACATGCAAATAAACATAGGTTCTCTTATGTTAAGAATTAACTCAAGAATTTGTGGGTTGCTACAATGTGGCCACCAAAGACTTCATGTGTGTTAATTTTACCCACTTTACTTTTTGTGTGTTTTTTGAAAGATTAGTGAAAAACGAATTACTTTTTTGACATTTGATCTTACTGAAACAAAAGACCAATATGTATTTAATGAACATGTCATCTACTATTGCTGCCAGTCCAAAGTCTGTGATGTATCCCCACAGATAACAGGAAAGAGAAATGGGAGACAAGATAACATCTCCATTTGCACATAAAGGTCTCCCTCTGAAGCCAAACATCTGGGCTGTCATGGGATTTAGGAGGAGAGGGGTTGTCTTCATGCAACTAGAGATAGGATACAAAGAAACATCCATAACTAACAATGATCAAATTTCTAAAGGTGAATAAACTATATCACTTAGGTCAAACATTTCTCCTTACATTCTTATAACCAATGCAATTTAAATGTTAATATTCTTTCCACTGAATTATATATCAAACTCAAGCAGAGAAACCCAACTATAGGGTGTTAATGTTATCTGTCTTATTCACCTCAACCCTCTTATGCAAGCAAATATTCCAAATCTTTATTCTATGAACAAATGACCTCAAAGACATTTTCTACCATTGTTCTACCAGAGAGCAGTTATGGATAAAGCTCATAACTCCTGGGCGTTCCAAGGAGAAAACTTTGACTGCCGTTAAGTACTCAGAGAGTATAGAAGTGTTCCTGATGGGCTTCCTGGAAGAAGCAAAACCTATTCCATAGGGTTTCAAGCTGCAGCTAATGTTTAATGTCCTGCAAAGATAATAGTTGGCTAAAAAATATTCTAGATTCAAACTGACTGGATTGAATGACAAGTGTGGTACTTACTAAGAAGGTGACCTTGACAAAGTATTTTAACTTTCTACATGTCCTTTAAAACAGTGCTAACAACATTATGTCATCATGGATTTTCTGTGAAAAAATGCATGTAAAAAAGCATGTGAATTACCTTGTACAGTCTTCAGCCCATGGAAAGTGCCCCCTACATGCTATCAAATTTTGCAAAATGCTAAATAGATACTGAGTGGCATTTGTAAAATTGTCTCAAAACTTAAAACACCTGGGAATTTAACATTTACTTTAACATTTTTCAAAAACTTTGACAAATTTTCTAAAATACACATAGGAAATTAAAATTTTCACAAAGACATAAGTCAGTTTTGCAAAAGAAAAAGAAAGAGGATTGTTCCTATTAGTCATGAAGACAAAATCATAGTAATAAAAAGTGATGGATTTAAACAGCAATGGACAAACAGACTAGGGGGTGGGAAAGAATTGAAAGATTCTTAATAAAGAGTATAAAGATTGTAAAATCTGTTACATTTATAAGTGGCAACTTAGCATATGATGGAGATGGTACTACAAACCTATGGGGAAAGGACAAATTATTTAATAGATGGTGCTAGAAAAACTGGATCACTATATGGGGAAAAATAATGTTAAACCTCTGTCTTACCTAAGATAAATCAGGGGGCTTATATATAAAATAAAAAATGCTATCAAACCAATAGGTTCCAGCATTAGACAATTATAACCTTGGAGTAAATAGAATCTTGTTAAATAGAATGCCAAATTTATAAATTATAAGGTTTTAGAAAATAAATGGATTTTTCATTATTTTTTTATTTTATTTTATTTTATTTTGTCCTTTTTTGAGACCGGCCACACCACGCTCAGCCAGCGAGCGCCACACAAATGCAAACCAAAAATGAGCAAGAGTAGCTATTCTTATATCAGACAAAATGGACTTTAATCCAAAAAGCATAAGAAGAAACAAAGAAGGCCACTGTATAATGATAAAGGGATCTATCCAGCAGGAAGACATAACAATCATAAATATATTTTCAACCAACATAGGAGTACACATATGTAGAAAGCAAACACAATTAGATCTAAAAAAATAGATAAAACCCAATACAATAATAGTAGGGGACCTGACAACCTCCTTCTCAGCATTGAACAGATCATTGAGGCAACAAATCAACAGAGAAACATAGGATTTAAACTATACTTCGGATAAGTTGAACCTGGGAGATATCTACAGAACATTTAATCCAACAACTACAGAATATACATTCTTTTTTTTTTTTTCCTTTTTGTCTTTTTTCGTGTCCGGCAACAGATCGCAACCCTCAGTGTCACGCCCGCACTGGACTGGGACCGGCAACGGGATCACAACCCTCGGTGCTGCGCCCACACCTCGCTCAGCCAGTGAGCAGGAACCGGTCTGTATGTGGGATCCAAACCCTCAGCGGGAGCACCGCCGCGCTCCCAAGCGGCACAATGTAGCAGTGCGCTACCGGGCTGGCCCCCGGCCTGGATTTTTAACTATTAAAGTTATCGATTTTCATTCAAAAACTGACACCACGTTTTGATATACGGTATTTGTGATGACAACATATACTGATCAATAATCTCAATTTTAGAGGTGTGATACCAGCAAGATGGTGGATGAGGAGGTCTCAACACTTGTCGACCATCCATCCCCCCAAAACAATAAAAATAACAAATAAACAAATATTAATTGCCTTGGATTGAGTGTCCTCCAAAACTTGACCCCAACTATGGCAGTGTCAAGAGGGTGGGAAATCCTATTATGGCAATTGGAAGGTGGGGCCTTGAAGAGGTGATTAGATTGCAGGATCATGCTGCAGTGAATGGATTAATAATGGTGGTCATGGGCATGGTTCTGAGGGCTTTCAAAGGAGAGTAAATGAGGAGGTTAGTCTCTCTGCTCTCTCTGCTTTGCCATTTTCTGCCATTTGAGGCCTCTGTGTTGCTGTAAATCCACTACCAAGGCTTTCACCAGATGTGTTCCCTGGACTTTGGACTTTCCAGCTTCTGAAACTATAAACAATAGATTGCATTTTCTTAAAAATTACCCAGTTCTATGTATTTTGTTATAAGCAGGAGAAATGGACTAATAAACCAATGAGAATTGCTATGGGAGAACTCCAGTGTACAGCAAAATGTAGCAGAGACCCTGTGAAGTACAGAAACCAAGGATGACCTCATAGAAAAGGTAGGAAATATTTTGGCTAAACAACTTCATTCCCCAGTTCGGAGCATCTCAGAGCCAGAAGGGGTCTCTTCAAAGGGACTTCCTCCTATGGGGAAAAGGTGAACAGGAAGACCCCAGTGACCCTCATTGTTGCTACAACACCTGGAGACTTCACCACTGGGGACCCCCACAGTCTTCACCAATGCCCAGATGGAGTCCATGCCATTGCACTTGTCCCAGAGAAGGAACCAATATTATGCCCTGATCCCCATGGTCAGAGCTGCTTTGGGCCCTGCCATCCCAGGGACCAAAATCACATCTGTGCTGCATCATGATCTCAGAAGCCACTGTACCCCATCATTCCTGGTCTCTGATTAACACTGAAGCCTACTGCATGGCTCCTGAGATGCTATGGTGCCCTATGATCACTGGGTCTCAGTTTCAGTTGCTCTGTGTTCTCCAGGGCTAAGCTGCCACAGAACAACTCCATCCCTGGGGCCCAGATTACTGCTAAACCCTATTCTCTGGGGCCTGGGATTCTGCTGTGTGCCACCATTTCTGTCCCACAAGGTCTAAGCTGCAGTGGCACTCCAGCATCCCAGAGACCAGAATTGCCACAGACCACCAGGGCCCAAGCCACAGCTGCAGCCCGTTCTCTCAGGCTTGAGCTGCTGAGGTATGTCCTAGAGTCATGGACCACACCTTTGTGGGTGATCTGTGTGGGCCCACACATTGGTGAGTGTGCCTGTACCCAAGGATGCAGATGCCACAGTATTTCAACAAGACCCTGAGCCCAAGTCTTCAGTCTGTAACCACTCTGAAAACCTGTGCCCTGGAACCTGGTGCCACTGTGGCTAACTGCAGGTCATATGAGACCAAGAACTAAGAGAAATCCCATTGACTCAAACTTCTTCCAACCAAAAATGGAGAATAGAAGAACCCCAGAAGAGTTCATCACCAAGGACAACAACAGCCTTCTCTACCACCACTGCCACCACCAATATCCACAGCCTTGGTCATCAAGGACCCCCAAAGTCTTCCCTGATGCTTACCTCAGCTGATAGGGCTTCTGGAGACCACACTACTGCCAACCCCCACCCCCACCAAACTACAGCCACTACACCATACCCAACCAGTGTCCTCACACTTACCTAGAGATAAAAGTTCTTTTTTCCACTGAAGCCAGTCTGTAAAGTCTGAAAGAAGTGACAGCCCCATTAAATGCACAGACATTAATGCAAGACCACACAAAACATGAAAAAGCAAGGGAACATGCATCATCAAAGGAAAACTAATTTATCCATTGGCTGACCCCTGACAAAATGGAGATACATGAATTGCCTGAAAAGAAATTCAAAATAATTGTTTTAAAGAAGTTCAGCAAGATAGAAGAGAATGCAGATAGACAAAATCAGAAAAAACAAAACATGAAAAATTTAGCAAAGTTAAATTATAATAAAAAACCAAACAGAAATCCTGGAGCTGAAGAATAAAATAAATAAAATATAAAAAATAACGGTAGAATTGATCAGGAAAAATTAAAAATCTATAAATTAGAAGGAAGGTAATTTGAAATTATCTACTCAAAGAAAAAAGATGAAAAAGACTGAAGAAAACCAATATGAGGATACTTCAAAAAGGTTGTGGAAAGATTTGTATTATCTTTCAATTCTATTTTTCCATGAACATTTTTTTTTTTTTGTCTTTTGTCTTTTTCCGTGTCCGGCAACGGATCGCAACCCTCAGTGTTGCCCCCGTACCGGACCGGGGACCGGCAACGGGATCGCAACCTTCGGTGTTGCTCCCGCGCCTCGCTCAGTCAGTGAGCGGGAACCGGTCTGTATGTGGGATCCGAACCCTCGGGCGGGAGCGCCGCCGTGCTTCCCAAGCGGAGCACTATCCAGTGCACCACCGGGCTGGCCCTTTCCATGAACATTTTAATAGCCTCATATATGGAAATCAAGAACACTCTTCTGAACAACAAATAGGTCAAAGAAGAAATAAAAATGGAAATCAAAATCAAAAAATATCTTGATACAAATGAAAATGGAAATACAACCTACCAAAACTTATAGGATGCAACAAAGCAGTTCTAGAAGGGAAGTTTATCATGATTAAAAACTTACAATAAGAAAAAGGAAAAACTGCAAAGAAACAACTAATTTTGTGCCTTAAAAAACTGCAAAAAGGGGCCGGCCTGGTGGCGCACTGCTACAGTGCGCCGCTTGGGAGTGTGGTGGCGCTCCCGCCGAGGGTTCGGATCCCACATACAGACCGGCCACCCACTGGCTGAGCGAGGTGCAGGTGCAACATCGAGGGTTGCGATCCCGTTGCCAGTCCCGGTCCGGTGCGGGCGCGACACTGAGGGTTGTGATCCGTTGCCGGTCACGAAAAAAGACAAAAAGGGGAAAAAAAAAAAAAACCTGCAAAAAGAACAAACTAAGCCTAAAGTTAACAGAATAAAGGAAAGAACAATGATCACAGAAAAAATAAAGAGACCATAGAAGCAGTAAAATATCAGCGAAACTACATTGTTTGTTTAAAAAAATAAACAAAATTGATTACCTTTTAATTTGACTAATAGTAAAAGAGAGAAAACTCAAATAAAATGAAAGAAAGAAAGGAGGAGACCTTGCAACTAATACCACGGAAATATGAAGAAAATCCAGTTGGGTTTGGACTTGCTTAGGACCTGTTACTCCTTTTTTGTGGCCTATTTCTTCCTTTTTGAATGGGAAAATGTGACTTATGCTTGTCCTATCATTGTACCTTGGAAGTTTTGATTTCACATTTGGACTTTGGACTTTTTTCTTTATTGAAACATAATTGATTATATATATTGGCTGGGTACAGTGTTGACTATCAATACTTGAATGCAATATGTGATAATTAGGTCAGAATAATTAGCATATTCATCATTACAAAATGTAATTATTTTGTGTCTATTAACCAATTTCTTGCTAAACCCTTCCCCTCCCCATTTCCTGCTTCTAGTTACCACAGCTCTGCTCTCTCCTGAAAGTTCATTGTATTATTGTGATTCATTCATTCATGCATTTTTTTCTTTCTTTTCTTTCTTCCTCTCTCTCTCTTTCTCATCTCTCTCTCTCTCTCTCTTGCTCTCTCTCTCCTCTTCTTTCCTTCCTTTGCTCCAATTTATGACTCAGGACATGTGCTATTTCTCTTTCTCTGCCCAGCTTCTTTCACTTAACATAATTTTTTCCAGGTTTGTACATGTTGCTGCAAATGGCAGAATTTCATTCTTTTTCATGGCTAAGTAGTACTCTATTCTGTATACATATACCAATTTTTCTTATCTAGTCATCTGTTGATGGATATTTACATTGGTTTCATAACTTGGCTATTGTAAATAGAGCTGTAGTAAAGGTGGGAGTGAGGGTATCCCTTCAACATGAAGATTTCCATTCCTTTAGTTATGCACTCAGTAGTGAGTTTGCTGGATCATATGGTAGTTCTTTCTCTAGCTGTTTGAGAAACCTTCATTATATTTTCCAACATGACTGTATGAATTTACAATCCCATCAACAGTGTAGAATGGTTCCCTTTCTCCTCATCCTCACCAGCATTTCTTATTCTCTGTCTTTCTGATAATAGCCAGTTTAACTGGGGTGATATGATATCTCATTGTGGTTTTGATTTATATTTCTGCAATGCTTAGTGATGACGAGCATTTTTTTCATTTAACTGGTGGACATTTTTATGTCTTCTTTTGGGAAGTGTCTATTCAGCTCCTTTGCTCATTTTTTAATTGTATTATTTGTTTTTTGTTTTTATTTTTGTTTTTGTTTTACTTTTATGCTGTTTGAGTTCCTTGTATATTCTAGATATGAATCCCTTGTTGTATGTGTAGTTTGCAGATATTTTCTCTCATTTTGTAGGTTTTTGATTGTTTCCTTTGCTGTGCAGAAGCTTTTTAGTTTGATATAATTCCATCTGTCATACTTTTTTTCTTTCATTGCTTGTGCTTTTGGGATCTTATTTATAAAGTCTTTGCCCAGTCCTGCATCCTGCAATGTTTCCCCTAGTTTTTTTTTTTTTTTTCCTCTAGGAGTTTTGTATTTTCAGGTATTACATTAAAGTCTATAATACATTTTGAGTTGATTTTGATGAGGTACAGGTCTAGATTCATTCTTCTACATATGGATATCCAGTATTCACAGCATCATTTATTGAAAAGGCTGTCCTTCCCCCAACATATGTTCTTGATGCCTTTGTTGAAAATCAATTGGCTGAAAGTATGTGGCTCTCTATTCTGGTGCATTTGTCCATGTGTCTATTTTTATGCCAGTATCATGCTGTTTTGATTACTATTACTTTGCAGTATAATTTGAAGTCAGGTTGTTTAATGTCTTTGACTTTATTTATTTTGCTCAAAATTGCTTTGGCTCATTGGGGTCTTTTGGTGTTCCATTTGTATGTTAGGATTTATTTTCTATTCTGTGAAAAATGTCATTGATATTTTGATGAGGATTACATTGAATCCATATATGACTTTTGGTAAGGTGGACATGTTCACAATATCAATTCTTTCTATTCACGACTATGAGATATATATATTGTACATATATATATTACATATATATATACACCTATTGTAAATGGGCTTGCTTTCTTGATTTCTTTTTCTGGCAGTTTATTGATTTCTTTTTCTGCTAGTTTATTGTTGTAGTCTAAAAACACTACTGATTTTTGTGTATTGATTTAGTATCCTGCAAATTTACTGGATTCATTTAACAGCTCTAAGTATTTTTTTATAGAATCTTCAGGGATTTATATATATATATATAGAATCATGTCATTTGCAAACAGGGACAATTTAACTTTGTTTTTTTCAAATTTGGATGTCCTTTATTTCTTTCTCTTGCTTGATTGTCCTGGCAAGTATTTCCGATACTATGTTGAGTAGGAATGGTGAGAGTGAGCAACCATGTATTGTTCCTGCTCTTAAAGGGAAACTTTAAGCTTTTCACTGTTCAGGAAGATATGGCTGGTGGGTTTTCCATATATGGCTTTTATTGTGTTGAGATACTTTCCATCTATACCTAATTTTTTGAGAGTCTTCATCACCAATGTATGTTGAATTTTGTCAAATGCTTTTTTGTGTCTATTGAAAAGATCATATGGTTTTTGTCCTTTATTTTGTTGATGTGGTGCATCACATTTTTGATTTGTATATGTTAATTCATCCTTGCACCTCTGGGATGAATTCCACTTTGACCATGAGGTATAATCTTTTTGATGTGCTATTGTATTCTGTTTGCTAATATTTCACTGAGGATTTTGTGTCTAGGTTTATCAAAGATATTGACCTGTAGTTTTATATTATTGCTGTATCTTTGTCTGATTTTGGTATTGGTGTGATTCTGGTTTCACTGAATGAGTTTCAGAGAATGGTCTCTGTTTCAATTATTTGAAGTAGCTTGAAAAGGATTGGCATTAATTGTCCTTAAAAAAATTTGCAGATTTCAGCAGTGAATCTATCCAGTCCTGAGATTTTCTTTTTTGGGACTTTTGAACTGAAGCAAGTTAAAACTTTGAGGATGAAATGCATGTATTAACTTATTTGAAACACATGAACTTTGGGGGACAGGGGGAAAATGCTATGTGTTAAATGTATCTCCCAAATTTTCCTGTATTGAAAACTTAATCATCACTGTGACAGTGTTAAGTGAGGGAAAGACATCCTATTATTGTCACTGAAATGTGGGGCCTTGAAGAGGTGATTAGATTGTGTGGACTGTACCCTTGTGAATGGATTGATCTATTCATGGAATAATAGGTGCAGTTTTGTGAGCTTTAAAAGGAGAGCAATCCAGGAAGTTAGTCTCTCTTGCTCAGCCCATTCTTGCCATGTGGTACCTTGCATTTCTGAAGAACTGTAGAAGAAAGCCCTCACTAGATGTGTTCTTTGGACTTTGGACTTCCCAGCCTTTGAACTGTAAAAAATAAATTGTATCTCTTTATAAATTTCCCAGTTTCAAGTACTCCATTATATACAACAGAAATGGACTAATACAATCTTTTCTTTTTTATTTGTTTTAGTGTGATATGCCATTGCCCATTCTTTTTCTTTGAATCTAAGTCTTTATTTTTGTAATGGGTTTCTTATAGAAAAGATGCCATTGAATTTTATATTTTTATGCACTCTGAGAAGCTAATTAATTGGTGTGATTAGACCATTTACATTAAAACTGATTACTGATGTTTTTGGATTAATCTATGGCATGTTTGTAATGGTTTTCTATTCGTTTCATATTCTTTGCTTCTCCTTCTCTCCTTTTTCTGTCTTCTTCGTTTTCTGTAATCATTTTATATTATTTCACTTTATCTGCTCTCTTAACATATGGATTACACTTCTTTAAAATAAATAGCAGTTGCTCTTGAGTTTGCATTGTACATTTTTTACCTCACCTAAATCCATATTTAAATAACATTATACCATGTCATATATAGCTCATCTTATAACAGAGTATTCCAAATTCTTCCCTTCCATCCCTTACATCATTGTTGTCATTTATTTTAATCATCCATATACTATAAACATTTCATATACAGTTATTATTATTCCCTTAAATGTTATTGTTTAGACAAATTAATAAGAAAAATAAAAGATTTTATTTTGCCTGAATTTCTTCCCCAATATTCAGGCATTTTTAAAAAATGTAAATCCAAGTATATTACTTATATTGTTTTCTTTCTCCCTTAAAAACTTCTCTTAACATATCTTGAAAGGTAGGTCTACTGGAGATAAAATCTCACAGTTTTTGTTTATCTGAAAATATTGTTACTTTTCCTTCATTTTGAAGGATGATGCCACTCAGTATAGGATTCTAGATTGTTGTCTTTATTTTCTTCTTTCAACACATTCTTTTAGCTTGCACAAATTTTGATGAGAAGTCTGCTAGAATTATTACCCTGTTGGTCTATACGCAAGTCTTCCAACCTCCCAAATCTGATTTCTTTAAGATTTCATGTTTTTCTTTGTTTGTTATTGGGTTCACCACCTCCCCCCACCCCCCAATTTTCTCTGCCTTTCATTTTTTTTAATGTTTCTATTTACCTACTTTCAAGCTCACTGTTTCTTTTCTCACTCATATCCAGTCTAATGACGAGCCATCAAAGATGTTGTTCATCACTGTTACAGTGTTTTTCTTTCAATCATTTCCATTGGATTAGTTCTTAGAGTTTCTTTCTTTCTGTTTACATTACTGTCTTTGTTTGTTCTGTGCTTCTATAACAGAATACCTGAGAATTGGTAAGTTACACAAAATAGAAATTTATTCTCTCACAGTTCTAGAGGCTGGGAAGTCCAAAATCAAGGCAACAGCATCTGGTGCCTCATAAGGAAGGACCCAGTCTCTGCTTCCAAGGTGGTATCTTGAGTGCTGCATCCTCTGGAGGGTAAGAAAGCTGTTCCTCACATGGCAGAAGAGCAGAAGAGAAGGAACTTTCACAAGCCCTTTTTATAGTAGCATTAACCCATTTCCCAAGGCCATAACACATAACTGGGGGGGGGGGGCACATTCAAACCATAGTACTTACTCATCTGTTCTTGCATGTTATCTACTTTTTCCATCAGAGCCACATATTAAACATATTAATTTTAAATCCTCTTTCTGATAATTCTAACATCTGTGTCATAGATGAGTTTTATTCTAATGCTTGCTTTGTCTCTAAAGACTGTATTTTCTTGCTTTTTAGAATGTCTTGTAATATTTTGTTGAAAATCAGACATAATATATTGGGTAATAGTGACTGAACTTAATCAGTTTTAAGGTGAAGTTTTATGCTAATCTTGTTATGGATTAAACTGTATTTAATGTTTGCTGTAGCTTTACGTGACAGATGCTTCAAATTCCCCTCGTGCTCTTATTTTGTTTCCCTTGTTGACTTTGGGCTTCTCTAAGTACTACTCTTCAAAGAGACTCTGTGTCTTGCTGCTCTTCCAGTTGTCATCCAGTGTTATTTCATGGAGTCCTGTTGATGTATAATGTAGAACCATCTCATAATCATTACTCTTCCACTATTCTTGCAAGAGCCACAAGTGGATGTTTCATTTCCCTCACTATAAGAACTGAAAAGATTCCTGGAGGTAAAACTCATAAATATTTGTGAGATCCACTAATTCCGTGGCACCACAAATTTCTTTCTTTCATATTAGTCTACACTTAGCCTCCAGAAATTCGTCAGATATGATTTAAAATGTTTCTACACGTTTATACTTACAGTCACTTCTGCTCCAGGTGAGATTACTCTCTCTCTCTGCTTGTCTCTCAAAATTAATACATTGTCTTGCCCTGCAACCTCAATTTTTTAATGAATCAAAGAATGTTGTTGGTTTTTAGGTTCATCTCTTTTCATGTTATGAGGACAGGTGTGACAATTTTCAAACTCTTTGCATGTTGAAAATAAAAACTGCCTTAACATTTTTCATACCAAAAACATATAACAAGTACATTAGAGTGGATGCTTGGGACAAGGTGTGGTGTAGTGCTTGAAGAATTGGAGTGGGGAGAAGACATGCAGAAGAACAAAACAAAACCAAAAAGTATAGTGTAATAAAACAAGAGAGAAGCCTTGCATGGTCTGATAACGAACTGAGGAAAATGATTAACTCTACATTTGCACCCGATGAGTGAAATGTACATGGTTTGAACCAATTACTAAGAATAGACTCCACAAATCTGTAATTTTTTTAAAAAAAATCTTATCATTAGGATATTTTGAAATTATCATAGAGGTCTCATATACTGTTCCTTGTATCTGACTTAGTTCTTTGTATCTTATTGTTCCACCCTTTTCTGGTGAGCTCCTAAATCCTCCCTCTGAGCTTCTGACTTTGTACATGTTTCTATCTTCCACCATTAGCACAGCCAGCCATCGGCCTTGCATCACTGCCTGCAGAAGCTCAGATGCTTGGGTACTTATCAGAAGCAGCTGTTACACAATCTGGAGCAGGAGCCAATGATGCTTTCCTTAGGGAAGAGCTGCTAATGGAGGGAAAAAGCAGAAGAATTGGAGTCATCCAGAGGCCTCGGATGGAGCATATTGAGGGGAGTATCAGAGAGGAAGACATGACGAGATGTCTCACTTTCTGACGTCTTCACCCCTCAGGGACTCTGGGGTAAGAGCACTTCTGGGCTACCAAAGCATAGAGGCTCCAGAGTCAGTGAGGGTCACTGAGGAGGCAATAGAGATACAAGGTCATTAGAGTCACCCTCCTGGAAGCTACCTGCCCTCAGGGAGAGATGAGCCACTACCTGCTGGCCCGGCCCACATTCACACTCTTTAAATCCTCCCCTCTTCTCACACTAAGAATAACCTTTGGGATTTAGATGTAACATCAAAGCAAAAAAAATTTAAAACTGTTAATGCAATCCCTGAGAAATTGCAGTGTGAGAAACAGCATAGTTGGTTGAAAATAGCAGTGGTTTGGGAGTTGGAAGACCTGCCTTCTAAGATTGAAACCTTGACCAAACCTTGACATAACCTTGGACAAGTAGTGAAATATTTTTGTCCTTTGTATCTTCAAACTGTTGAATTTGATGAAATATGTTTTAGCATAAATAAATAAATAAATAAGATAGAAAAGTAAAGCCCTGAGTAATTAATTAGTTGACTGTAAACTCAGTGTTGATCTGTGACATGGTGTAACTCTGATGAAAGTAAACGTAATGTTAAACTGCTTAGGGAGGCAGATATTTATTCTATTTTTGTTCTACCCTGGTCAGATTGTCAGAAATACAAAGACTAATTCTGAATCATACTTTCTGAGGGTATATTCAGGGGAGAGAATCTGAGAGAGTAGCGAGAATACTCGAAATCAGGGAAATATGCAATCAGGAGCAAAGGAAATCAGAGGAGAAGATTCGATTTATTTTATCATAACAGCAATTAAGATATAGCTACCACTTAGTGAATGCTTTTTTAGTGCTAGGTACTGTCTTAGGAAATTTTAATACACTGTTTCATGTAATTCTTATAATTATGTCTAAGGGAAGCAATGTGTGTGTGCATGTGTGTGAGACCTAGTAAAGCTAATGAAACTGAGCTTTAATGAATTGCCTAATTTTTTTAACATGACATAGAGAGTTTACCTTGGTTTTAACCCATGTCTGACTGACCAAAAACCCTATCCCCTTACTCAGAAATGCCATTGGAGATGGCAACAATCTTAAAGTCCTTGCACAGTGTTAAGAGATGCTCTGTCTGTAATTAGTGGCACAACCAAGACTTATATGTGGAAGTCATATGGAGAGAGAATTCACCTGATATAATTACAAACTTCTTAAAAAAGGTTGCTGCAAGACAGTGGGATGGGCTTTCTCACTAGAGTTAGTGTTCCCTGGATCAATTGGAGGCTTTGAAACATAGGCAAGACAAGTATTTGGTTGGAATGTCTTTATGGTCATTCAGGCATGATACAGTGTGGATAGATAATCTCCAAAGTCATTTTCATCTCTAACGGTTTATGATTCTTTGATTGTCAAGTTCTAGCATGTTTTAACAGTCAGTGCTCCTAAGACTCCACAGTGCATGCAATATTTATGTTGATGACTAAGACAGGTTAGCATCAATATCCCTCAAACTCTTAGAAAAACGTAATAAAACAAAATGAATAAATAAAACAAATCCTACTATTTATTGATCCCTTACATGGTTCCAGGCACTAAGTGCTTTACATACTTTTATCCTCATAACAACTTCTTAAGAAGTCTATTTTATAACCATTTTACAAAGAGGAGACCTGAGACTCACAGGTTATGCTGTTTCCTCAAGTTCATAAGGCCAGCAGGTAGCAGAAGAGGAATTAAAGCCCAAGACTATCTATTTTTGATGTCTTGTTCCTTACTATTCTACTATACCACTTTCCTCCACATGGTAAAATTTCTTTACTATTGATGAGAAATCTGAGGCTTAGATTTAAAAGAATCTCCCATAAACTAATGATTTCATATGTGCCCTGTGCTCTCACTGCATCTAAGAAACCTCATTAAATAAGACGGTTCCCTTAAGCGGTTATTATTACTCTTGTATTATAAAAACAGAACTGAGAAGCAAGGAGACACAGTGCATTTCCCTTGATCACTTAAGTAATAACTGGCAGGACCAGAATAGCTGAGCAAACCTGGGCATTTTTAAACTGAAACGCTCTGGCTTGGCAGATAGGACTGGACAAGTCCTTGGTTACAAGGCTAAATGTTTTTTTTTTTTTTTTTTTTTAATCTCAATACTCAAAATCATATACTAGAACCCACTTTTTTTCTAACCTTAGTTAATTCTATTTTTTCCCACACCAGCAATGCTGATTATGGAAAGTCAATAAGCTTGTGCGGCTCTGTTTATTATGGCTAGCACTTTAGGTCTCATTTTCTCATTCACTCATAGTTTGTATACAAATGCAATAAGTGTTTGCTCTGTGTGTTATACAATTTGTTAATACAAAGCAGTTTGGTGTAAATCTATTTCTTTTAAGAAAGGACAACTTTTGCCTAGACTCTGACATAGGAAAAACAGGACTCAGGTCCAGAGAAGATCCCTTCCCATCAACAGGGAAATAAATTGGTTGGAAAAGATGGCTTTCTTCTGCTGGAGTTCAGATTTGGCTTTTTAACTCTGGAAAAAAAAAAAAAAAGAAGAAGAAGAAGAAGGAAGGAATTTATTTCTGAAGCACATTTTGAATGGGGAGCAATCTTTCTTTTCTGGATTTTAAAAAGAGCATTGAAAACATTCTTAGACATACAGAGAAGATAGGGTCAACCATTCAAACTCCCATGAATTGTTTCAGTCTTCTGCACATCTCATAAGTAAGAAGTTTCTCAGAAAGCAGAAGAGAATGCAAAGTAAGCTCACTAGTCTAATGAGCTGTCATTACAGGAGAGTTATCTTCATCCTCATAGACCAGAGACTGGGGACACTGTTTTTTGTACTTCAATGTTTTGAGGAAACTTGAGGGTCAGGAAATTTGGGTGATTTTCATATTTCTAGCACAGTGCTTCCCAAAAGGTGAATGTCTAAGCTTGGTGTTATCTGAATGTTTCTGTGTTATACTTGTGATGATTGCAAACATTCTCAAAATTGAAAATGTTAACCAAAAATTCTCAGTGGTACACAATTCTAGCACTAAGGAAAAGTGAGTCACATAATAACAAAATTATTTTCATTTCAATTTTCTTCCAATCCTTTAGACTGAGTCAAAAAAAAAAATAACTCAGTTGGACAAATAGGTCGTCAACACCTAATTTTACCTTTCTTTCTTTAAAAATAAAAAATAGTCCTTATACCGAGAGCCTCAGGCCAGTTAGAATATCTAGTTAGGATTCAATCAAATTGAATTATTTTCATTAAATTTAATCTTAAATCCATAGGAGATCCTCATTATTTGTGGATTCCATATTTGTGAATTCACCTACTTGCTAAAATTTATTTGCAAGCCCCAAATCAATAATCACAGTACTTCCACGGCCGTTCACAGACATGTTCAAAGTGGCAAAAAACTGGAGTTATCCCACAGCATGTTCCCAGCTGAAGTTGAACAAGGTTACACTCTGGCTTCTTGTTTCCAATCTCATAGTATAAACAAATGTCCATTTCACAATCTATTTTGGGCAACATTTTTCAAATTTTGGTGAATTTTCTTCTTTTTTGTTTTTGTTGTTGTTGTTGTTAGTGATTTTGCTGTTTAAAATGGCTCCCCAACAGAGTAGTGAAGTGCCATCTAGAACAGTTTGTTACTTACAAAACAACTGGCAGAAAAAGAGGGCAAAATATAATTCATAAATAGACATAATACACATAGAAATTTATTATATAATAAAGTTGGCATTTCAGATGTGGGAAAATGATGGATTATCCAATAAATTTGTTGGTATAATTGGCCAGTTACTAGGGGAAAAAGTATTGTTGGTTCCATTCTCATGTTTTACATCAAAAAAAACCCAGATAGTTCAAAACTTTAAATGAAAAAAAAAAAAAAAAAAAAAACATGTTAGAAAAGCTCTGCTGAGGCATCAGTTATAGTGTTGTTGGCTGTTCATTCAGTGTTAAGAAATCAACAGTATATACTAAGTAAGTTTCTTTATACAGAAACATGCACACAACGGAGTTACCTAATTCAAGTATCCTTTAAAATAAATGTATTTAAGTAAAAAGCAAGTTAATTTACATTAAAACACTAAGTTAAAAAAACTAAAAAGTATAGTTTGTTTACTGTTATAGCCAAAATGTGAAAACAGTGAGGGAAAGCCTGATGTCTGTGGGTCACTGGTCTAGCAAAAGCTTTCTGAGTAACATTGCCAAAATATTTAGTCAATCATTAAGCCTCAGTGCAGTAATCTCTAAAAAGATTATACCTTTATTCGTAGCGAGGTGCTTCTGAGGAAACAAATGGAAGAGCACTTTGAAATCTATAAAGAACCTTACCAATATGAATGAAGAATTGCAACAATCATTGTTACTGCCTCTTGCTGAAAAATTGTGAGGATTACCAGTTATTCTGATCTCCTACGTTACTGCAGTTCCATCTGTCAAGGGGGGAAAAAAAGCGCATTTGATATGTCCCCACCCCCATTACCAACTAATAATGAAAAAATAATGACTTTTTTCCCATGTTGGTGAATATTTTCCCTGTCAACTCTGATATGCTCATAATGTGGGCAGACAGATTATTTATGACCAGGGAAATTAAATATTATTTCATTTCTCCTAATACAATCTGTGGCGTCTCCCAGCTCCCAATTCCTTCCCATTAAGGTTATTGTCTTTTCTGCTCCAATTGGCTGCGTGCTGTTGGGTTGTAACAGCACTAGCAGAATGCTCGGAGCATAATGGAGGTGGAAGAAATAGTGTAATTTGCAAGGCTGCCTTCCCCGTCGCTTCTAAATGAAGACATTTGGTCCCTGAGAGTCAAAACCCATTTTGATAAGTCTGGATGCATTCGGACTAATGGAAAAGGACAGTCACAGTTGTAATGGCTTTTCTGAACTGGGTTTTCTTACTCAGAATCACAGAATTTCAGAATTGGGAGGGTGATTGACTCAAGGCCATCTGCTTCAAATCTTTCCTTTTGCACAGGGGGAAACCAAGGAACAGAGAAGAGGACTTAATTAATAAGGCCTCTAGTGACAGAGTTATTTTTTCCTCTGCCAAGTGCTGTTTCATATTCTCATACTTTCAATAATCATTCTGGTTTGACTTAGATCCTTCTTAGGGTGCCCGCCTTTTTCTCAGCACTCAGAGATATGCGTACCTTTCATAATGTCCAGAGACAGGACGTGAAGTGTGCCTTTATGCCTCTGTGCCTTTGCTTATTTTATTCTTTCAGGTAATTTAGGCTACAGTGCTCCTTGGTTAAGGGTGGGCTGGGGATCTGTTGGGCCTGAACTACAGCTCGACTTTTCCCTCTGCCCAATCCTGTTTTCTTTCCTTCTTTTCCATATGTGTTGATTCCTAATACCCAACCCTTGCATATCAAACCCAATCTCAGTATCTGCTTCAAGAGAACCCAAGTTGTGGCAGGGAGGAAAAGAAATGTAAGATGTGCCAAAACTAAGAAAGGTCCAATGTGTAAAATATCGTCCCTGCCAGTTTAGAGCTCCCAGCTTGGTAGCAGAGATGAACAATTAGATGCAGTTTTGATAAGCCACTACTTAATTCAGACCACGGTTTCCTCTTGACAAAATTACTGCAATATGACCCTTGTTTGTGTCCCATTTTTTATCTTGCTCCCATTTACTCATTCAAGTGAAAACTGAAGACTGATCATGTCACTCTTTGGCTTTCAGTCTCTTAGTGAAGCACCACTGCAGTTCAAATAAAGCCCCAGTTTCTAATCTAGCCTCTGTCTATTTCTGCAATGTCATTTCTTTCTAATTTAGTAACACAGACCTGTTTTCAGTTTCTCAAACCCACAGGCTCTCCCCCATCACAGAGTCCCTGTCCATGCTTGTTCCTCCATCCAGAGCATTCTCTCTCTGCCACCTCTGAGTAGCACACTCTCATCCTTGACAACTTGTTTTTTTACTTGTCATCTTCTCAAGGCTGCTGCACAGAGTTTTGCAAATTATATACTGTAAATTGTAGACGGTGCTGTTCACATTGCTAGTCATCTGCAACTTGTTCTTTTGTTATGATAATTTGATTGCAGTTATCAATAAGGAACCTTAAGCAAGAGATGGCTTTTTAAAATTTGCACAAAAGTCCCAAGCAGGCATGATAAGGGGGTTACAGGTTTGCTTCTCAGTCACCTACTTTGACCACCGTATCTAGTCTCTTCCCTTCATATTATATATTTTCATTTAAATCATATATCCATTTGTTTATTTTGTTGCTCCTTCATTAAATTATAAGGTCCATATGGTTATAAATATGTATTTGTTTCTTCACCCACAAATATACCCTGTCTTTTGCATGGTACCTGATATACAAAATGTCCAATAAATATTGCTGGGTAAGTCAGGGAAGGTGAATCGACAGCATTTAAGTTGGACTGCAAAATAAGCATAGGATTTAAATATTGCTCTGTGAGAGGCATTTTTGATGGTGAAGAGAGGATAACTCCTTATCTAATAAATGTGACAAAAAGCACCTATATTAAAGTAATGTGCTCGCAAATGTAAAGTGCTAGCACAATGCCTGACATAGCAACACTCAAAAACATTTCTGTTAGCATTATCATCATTCTCTTACTATAGTTAATGTACAACAGAAACATCAATTTCTTGCATTGATTAGAAAGTATACTATTGTAAACAAAAACAAAATCAAAGTTTATAATTAGCTTGTATGATTTGGGAAATTATCTGGAGAAATGTTGATTTTATAACTTTTGAAGTTCTTTCAAGCCTTGAAATTACCTTGAGACAGTGGGAAAAAAAAGAGAATTCACAAAATATCAAGCATATTATGTAGCCCAAGATGCTGAGATAGTGGCTGAAAATAGAGCCCATGTTTCTCTTTCCCATGGAATTTTGTTCCCCCTATCGCCCCAAGATCTGCTGAACAAATGCCTCTGGGAGGCCAAAGAAGTTGGACAGTGTCAACATCGTCAAATTCCGTGGCTCTGTTTAAACCCCAATACCAAAGGAAGAATGCTCAATGGCAAATATTCAGCAATTCTCCTTTATATTTCTGGAGTTAGGAGGTCGTTGGTACCTCTTTTCAAAGAAAAAAAAGAAAAGAAAAGAAAACTTTTGAAACATCCTCTGCTTTAAGAAGAAAATGTTACTGACTTCAAAAATCCCATGTTCATGGTGAGGACTCAAAGTTGAGGTCATTTGCTATTTTTTTCCAAGTAGCTGATAACTATTTTACTTCTCAATTTCTTTTTCCTTCATCAGTGCTTTGTTTCCCCTTATTAAATACATTCTGTTAATAAATTGTACTTTTCAAAAAGAAAAACAAACAAACAAGTCAACAGACATACAAAAATGAAATGAATAAAATGCTATTGGCAAAGCTTGGGTTGCTAAATGATTTTAGGATTAGAGAAAATGTGGGTGGCAGAATGTAAAACAAAAATTTTAAAGTTGTTGTATCACCTCCCCCTTGCATCAGGTTGTGTTTACCTACTGATTTACTTATGGTTGGACTAAGTCTCATTTTAAAAGACTGAAAGAAAAGAACTTTTCACCTTTTAACTAAGACAGATTTCTGTAACATGGTTGAATATCCTTTCTTCCACAGTAGATTTCTGTCTTTGCTTTCTTGGCCATCGTCATTCTTCTGGATCCTAAAGAGAACTAATTCTACTTGGAAGAATAGAGCTACCAGTAGCAATGCTGGTTTTGCTAGGTCATAAGTGCCAATTAGGATGTTATTCTAGATACGGCCTAAATTATCTTCCTCTTCTTCCGTAGGCCACACAAAGTTAGCCTAATTTGCCTGGTAAATGAGTCAGAGAAGCATATGTAAAAGCAGTCTGTTTTTTACTTTAAAATCCTGAGTTCAATGAAGCATTATGTTTTTTCTATAGTATAAAGCACAATGCTAACCAAAACTTTTCTCTGTAGGAGATATCATCCAGAACTCCAGAAACTACAGTGGAAACTATGTAGGATTTATCTGCTACCCTCTGACATGTATGCATGTTATCATGGCAAAATGGTACCCGCTACTTCCTACTCTGAAAATCATATCAGCGTAATGTCTTCAACGTGATAACGTCAGCAAGAGCAATTGTAGCTCTAGCCACCATCCATTCCACCTACTGAGTACTGAGTGATTACTGTCTTCCATCTACTGAGTACTGAGTGATTACTGTCTTCCAGGCACTCTTCTGATAACCTTACATGTATTAACTAATGTAAACTTGACAAGAACTCTATGAAGTAGATACTATTATTATCCCTATTTTACAGATGAGGTAACTGAGGTACAGGGACACCAAGTCATCCTAGGGACAGTAAGTTGCTTGCTCAAACTCACACTACCATCCCACTGCACTATCTGACTTGGCAAGGTAAGAGAGCAAACAAGAGCAGAGACCATTTACAACAAATCAATGCTTTGTTTTCACATAAGAGAACTATAAAGATGTTAACTCCTCTGATGTTTTAATTTGACATCTCATAACATCCTATGTTGTTTGTCATCTACTTTAATCTTATGGCTACAGAAGAAACAAGGCTTTTTTTGAGTTTGTTTTTTATTTTATTTTTACTTTTTAATTTCTTAAGTCACAGGAAGTCCCTAGATTTCAGACCATGTTTTAAGCTAAGAATTTAGGGATTTGTGCTCTTCACTACTTTGTTTTATGGATTTAAAGTGATATTAGGAGTAGACACCCCACCCTACTGCTCCTGTCCCTCATACTATTTTATGGCAGTGACAATGCACTTCCCAAAGCTCTGACTTTAATGGGTACTTCACTCTAGGCATGCACAGATGATACTTTAATTAGCTCCTCCACTGTTGCATGCCATGAACAGCCAAATTTCCTTCCCTGAATTCTAACAGAATTACTACTGCCTTCGGCCCCAACTAGGTCAGGTAATTTATCACAAATTCCTCCTTTCTTCTTGGGCACCATTGCCCATAACCCACTCTCCAGCACCAATCTATGCACTAATCATGGTTTTTGGTTGCAAGCAACAGAAAAAGAGTAGATATTTTGATGAGAAAATTAATTTATTGACAGCATATTGGGCAGCTTATAAAATCGACAATAGACTCATCAAACAGGCTGTGAAAATATGCTGAAACCAAGACAGTTTAGGTAGCAGAAAATGTGTCTGTGGGCTGTCCACACTGAAAACTCTCTTCTGCAGCCAGTGGAGGGACTCTGGATGTTGCCATTTGCAATCAGCCACTCACCATCATAGGATTCTTGATGCTGCTGCCAATGTGAATAACCTCTTTACCATTCCTGCATCTCTGCATCAACATTTCAAGAGTGTAAGCACAGGTGAGACCATCTGATTGACCTGCTCTAGGCCGAGCACTTGTACCCACTCTGTAGCTCACAGCAAAACTCACCCAGGAGGTGGTCTTCTCCCTATTCATTCCAAAATGAGAACAACTTTGAATATGGAAAAGTTAAATAAATGACAATTTTCAGTGGGAGAAAGTACATAATAACTAAGTTTCAAAACTTGTCTGGGTATTTTAATCCAGTCCTCCACCATAAGGGAAAAATGAGAGTTGAATAAAGGGAGAGGTAATTCTAAGAGGTAAAGTAGATGAAGAAAATAAAGCCACCATCTCACAAAACTTCATACAATAATCTCTCATAATTCATCACAAGCCACAATCATATCCAAAACAAAACTTTTATTCATTAGAAAACTACTTACTAAGGGCTTATTGTTTAAGCAGTGCTGTTAGGCACTGTGGATTCAGTGCCTATCTTAAAGGAATTTGTCATATATTTATTGCCTTTGATGCCTCAACAGAATAAAATCATTGACTGCCTTCAGTTCTGTATACATGAAATGGAAACACTCTACGTCTTTGCTACTATTATGCTACCAAGGGAAATTTGTACGTTTGTCACTTGTACCATCCTGTACATTTAAAAACCAACAGGAAAGTTTTGAGCAAAGTTGTAGGCAAAAAAAAGGGATTAGAAGATTAGGGTCACGTGTAGAGATTTGGGTCTTAGATCTGCCATTAGGCCACTGTAGATATCAGCTTCAATCTCCTGACATGTTAAATGGAGTAACACTTGAATGTTCTTATGCTGTCCTACCAAATTAAGGTGAGACTGTCTTACCTGGGCTAGACTTAATTTTGATTCTTCATAATAAATAAAGAAACGTACTTTTCAGGGCCCCAAGTGACAGATACTGATTGACACAGTACTTTGCAATCGTATTTAATTCACTACAAGCTATCTGAAAACCTCTAGATATCATACAAACTTCAGCCCGGTGTTTATGTGGTTTTACCTCTGTGCTAAATTTTTGTTGTTGTTGTTAAAAACCTAAGTCTTACAGACATTCCCATAATTTATATACACATTTTCTTAAGTGTTAAGTGGTCAAACACAACACTTGTTCTGTTGCATTCAGACGATTACTTTTAAGTTGAGATAATTTATCTCCTTTTTTATTATCTCTCCTGTAGGTACTGAATAGTGAGTTCAAACAGGGGCTAATTTTAATTTTCTTTGCTAACATCCCCTATTCCTTACATTTCCACAGTTAAGAGAAAATTTTCTTTTTCAAGGGAACAAAATTTGGAAATGCTTATGATTTCAACCCACACCATTTTGTTCTCATTACTGAGAGAGAAATAAATACTCTAGTTGTTAGAATTAAGAGAAGGAATTCAACGTGATCATCTCAGGACCTTCATGGAGCTCTCTTTCAGAGTGCCAGGACGTAGGCTTCTTTGTTCATTTGTCTCCTAAGCTTATAGGAGATTGGATTATGAAGTAGAGCCTAAACCTCCAAAGGGCTGACATAAATTTTAAAGGATAAGTTCACAGAAAACGTAGGTGTGGTTGCGGAGGAGGTTACCTATTCTAATACAACTTTATCTCAAATAACACTGATATTTGATGTCTGTCTGATGATAGTTACACTCAGGGAAATAAGAGTTGGGTGTTATTGTGGGATCTCTGAAGACTACAACCTATTCCATCCATGGCAGCTTTTTCATTGAGCAAATTCCCCTCTATTCCCTAATAGCCACATTATCAGCAAATAAACATAATTTCTAGAAAGGCAGTGTTCTCACAAGAACATGGTAAATACTGTATGTTCTTTATTTCCTTTTTTTTAAAATGTGCTATTTATTTTTTTTTTTTAGGACAGAACACACACATTCTTTTTGCCTTCTTAATTGGTATACTTTGCCCATCTCATTTCAAATTTTTTCCCCCAAAGAGAGGAAACCAGCTTTAATTGTATACCAAGTATTAGTGGTTCTCTCAGGGGAAATATAAAAAGATATCTAACAAAAGTTTTCCCAAAGCCCTATGTTTGATATTGTTTGAGGAAAAACTTAGACATAGCAAAAAGCCAGGTGGTGTTGATAGGGGTCACTAAAATAATTCTGTTTCTATGATTTGAACCAAAAAAAAAAAAAAAACCTTAAAATGAGGCTTTTCCCTGTTCCCTCAAATATATTTAGCTTGCAGACACTGGATTATGCACAGTATGGTATAATTTTGCTACAGCACAGTAGTTTGAATTTCGCCACATATGCTATGCTTGAATAATGACAAGGGAATTGGTTTTTAGTGATTTTACTTAAGAAGATTGATGGATTATTTGTACATGGGCAGACTAGTCTTTCAATCCCAGGTTGTTCTTGCTAAAAGCTCAAGCCATATCAAATTAACCTTATACATTCACTCATTCATTCATTCATTCATTCATTCATTCGTCATTCATCCAATTCAAAAAAGTTCACTGACAGTTGACTTGATGTTAGGCATTTTTCTAAGTACTAGAGATACACAAGTAAACAAAACAGACAGGAATCTTAAATTTTAGTGGGGGAGACTGGCAATACAAAAATTACTAAGTAAATGATATAATACTGAAAAGGTAAGTTCCAGAGAAAAAAAAACAAAGTGAAGAAAGAGGTGTGTACATTATTGGGGCAGAAAGTGGAGGTTAAACTTTTAAGTAGAGTGGTCAAAGACCTGAGACGTAAAGAGGAGACCCATGCATATATGCAGGATAGTTTATTCTAAGAAGGCGGAACGGCAAGTTTAAAGGCTCTGAGCCAGAAACACGTCTTGAGTCTGAACAGTCAGAAGCTGGTGTGATTGGAATTTAGTAAGTTGTGAGAAGATTAGTAGGAAATAAAGTCCGAGAGGTAATTGGAGGCCAGACTATGTAAGACTTTAGAGCCATTATCTTTTGTACTGCAAAGACTGAGACGGAAAGCCACTGTAGGATTCTATGCTTCAACTCTGATGATTGTGAAAAATAGTCTGAAAGGAGTCACTCAGTCAAGGACAGAAGCAGGGAAACAAATTATGATGACAACGTAACAGTGTAAGGTGGTGGCTTGAACCAAGTTGGGCCCAGTGGATGTGTCCAAACATAGTATGGACATATTTTGAAGATTAATACAAGGTTTTCTAAAAGAATGAAATAAGAGCATGTTTGCAATGAAAGATTAGGATTTTTCATTTGTACGTGATATGTTAGAGATACTGGGTACATGGGTGACTATAGAAAGTTTGATTTCAGAAGAAAAGCAGAAGCTATTGATACACATCTAAGAATGGCCAGCACGTATGTGGGATCTAAAACCAGAATCCTGTATGTGATTACCAAGTGAGTGAGTTCAGATAGAGAGAAGTCTATTGATATTGCTGTGAAGATTAACTGGTCAGGAAGATAAGGAAAAACTAACAAAATAAACTGACATAACAGCTAGTGATAGGAAAAAAACAAGAAGAGAATGCTTATCTGGAAATAAGATAAATAAAGGGATAGGAAAAATAGACCTTGTCACATAATGCTCATAAGCCAACTAAAATGAGTAGTGAGACTGACTGCTAGACTGAGCAACGTGGAAGTTGCTGATGACTTTGACAAGAGCAGTTCTGCTAGAGTTGTGCTGGAGAAAGCCTTATTAGAGTAGGCACAACAGAACAGTCGTAGACAAATTAGAGACCATGACTATAGAGCTTTCTCTGGCCCCCTATCCTCGATAGCCTCATATCTCAGTTATGGCAGACTCTGATGAAATTTTCTTTCAAGTACCCAAGAGAACCACCTCTTCTCTCTGTCATGAAATTAGGTATGATTTTTTGTCTTGCTTTGGCAAATGAATTATCAGGAGAAATGACATGTATCAATTCCAAGCAGAAGCATTAAAATCTGGTATGTGATTATCTCTTTCTTCTCTCTGTTGCTGTTTGCAATGTTCTGTATGGTGGAAACTCCATCAGTATTAGTCCAATATGAAACAGAAATCCTCCACAAATGCGTGATGTTCATATGGTGTGAGCAAAAAAATTACCTTTGTTGTTTCAAACTACCCAACGTTTGTGGTCATTGATTACAGCAGCCTGATCAAGCCTAATTTGACTAGCATCTGCTGGAATTGCTTTACCTATGTTGACCGACTGACCACAGCCTGCTCAACTTATTGGGAAGTTACAAGCTCTCCAGAAGATGGAAAGTATCTGCTTTCCTCATCAGCATCAGCACATTTAGAATAGTAAGAATGATCCCTTATTATTTCCTTAACATGGCATCCTCACCAGTGAGGTGGTGGCTGATGACATTAAAGCAGGTGTTAATTTCACATATCTGGGGAAGAGAAAGGGCATGTAGATACCATGCAAGAGTCTGGAGGATTAGAAGAAAAATAACTGCTCCAAGTTCACATTTAGAATTACAAAATTAGTTTTTTTTGTTTTTTTTTTTGTCTTTTTCCGTGTCCGGCAACGGATCGCAACCCTCAGTGTCACCCCCGTACCAGACCGGGACCAGCAACGGGATCGCAGCCCTCGGTGTTGCTCCCACCCCTCACTCAGCCAGTGAGCGGCCGGTCTGTATGTGGGACCCGAACCCTCGGCGGGAGCGCCGCCACACTTCCCAAGCGGCGCACTATAGCAGTGCGCCACCAGGCCGGCCCCAAAATTAGTTTTATACAAAGAAAAAGACATAAATAATAAGCACTCAGTAATTGTTAGTTACAATTTTGTTGCAGTTCTTCTTCTATTACTGCCATAATTGTTGTTTCTTTTGTTATAATTATTATTATTCCTTGATGGCCATGATGGCATTTATTGTCAAAGTAAAGTTTTGTTTAGCACAACGGATTGTTTTCTACCCTTCTTATGTGCCAGGTCATAAGTGAAAGAGAAAACCTGAATTCATTCAACATTTGTTAGATGTCTGCTGCACACTGGGCTTGTACTGAGAAGACTGATGTTGGACAAGCTATGTTCAGGCTCATTCTTCCACTTCAGCTCTTTGGGGCATGAAGCCATTCATATAATAATGGAAAGCTTGTCATCAACCCCATCTATCTTCAGGGTGGAGAGAGTAAAAGATCACAGTTTTCCATGTCGACATACTGATGGTGAATTTTTCATAAATTTATGGTCCCCTGATCACTAATCTGCAAGATGGGAAATTGGAGTCAATTGGATTGGGTGATCTGTAAAGGCTAGTAAAGACTAAAATGAGAGAGAGAGAGAGAGAGAGAGAGAGAGAGAGAGAGAGAGAGAGAGAGAGAGAGAGAGAGAGAGAGAGAGTGTGTGTGTTGGGACACAGTGTTGTTAAAAAGAAAGAAAATACCTATACCTATTTTTTAAAAAATGGGTTTATTTCCCATTAGATAGTTCTTCATTGTCCAAGTCAATGTACAGTTTTTATAATTATAATATGCTGAATTTAAACAATTAGAGAAATACAAGGGAATTGTAGCTGGTGGAAACCCTGTACGGCATGCTAAATGAATCTGAGTTCATTCTTGTCTCTCTTTTTCTTCCATAAACTGCACCCAGCCAGACCATTCAATTCAGCAAGCCATCAGAAAGTGTGAGATATTACATCATTATAATGCTGTATCTATAATTCATTTGCCATGTCAATGAAATGGTGATAAATGCAGGACTTACTCACAAGGATCATTTCACATATTTCATCTCAAGCCTTTTTAAATAATTTTTATTTTTTAAATTCCCATTATAATTTCCATCAGCTGATCAGCCACATCATCATCAAAAAATTACCCTGCTCCAAAAAGTGATGCAGCGTAGTGAAATCTGAGTGAGATTTTGGTACCCAGCTTCTGGCCTCTTGGGCCTATTAATCTTGTGGGAGCCAAAGTGATACGTGAACCAACATTTATTGATCCTTATCTATGAATTGAGAATAGCAATCTTACCTTATGAGGCTTCTAAAGGACAAATTACAAATAAAATAGAATACTTTATTTCCAAAGTTAGGTTTTACTAGATATAAAAGGCTGGCAAAAGTTTTATTTTTATTTTTAAAAATTTTTTTCATTCAACAAGCATACCTTGTAGAGCCATATTCCCTAATCCCCGACCTTGAGAAGTTTTCCGTCTATGGAGGAGATGGCCAAAAAAATCATAACTGAACAACTCAGCATGAGAATTCCTCTAACAGAGATCAGAAAATTGGTTGTGAGAGAATAAGGAAGTGAGAACATACTTGGTCTGAGGCTGTCCTGGAAGGTTTCTCTGAAATTGTGGCTTATTTTGTTGGGTCTTAAAACACATTTAGAGGAATTTCTATCTCAGACAAAAGGAGTATATTGTTCAAAGTCATGAGTCATTGAAAAGCATATTATTGTATTAATTTCCTAGGGCTGCCATAACAAAGCACCACAAACTGGTGGCTTAAAACAACAGAAACTTATCATGTCGTGGTGCTGGAGGCTTGAAGTCCAAAATCAACATGTTGGCAGGGCCACACTCCTTTCAAAATGTCTAAGAGATGATCCTCTCTTTCCTCTTTCAGCTTCTGGTAACACTAAGCATTCCTTGGCTTGGGGCATTATGACTCTAGTCTTTGCCTCTTTACTTAGTTATCTCCTCGCCGTGTGTCTCTGTCTTCACATGGCATTCTCCTCTGTGTGTGTGTCTATGTCCAAATTTTCTTCTTTTTACTATTGCACCATTCCTACTGGATTGGGGCCCATGCTAGTGACCTCATCTTAACTTGATTATATCTGCAAAGCCCCTATTTCCAAACAAGGTCACCTTCAGAGCTACCAGGAGGTACAACTTCAACATGTGATTTTCTCTTTTTTTGGGGGGGAGTACAATTCAACCCATCACATTCATAGAAAGTTGAGTGTGATAGAAATATAGGGAGAGTGTTAGAAAAGGAGAGGAGAGGGCTGGAGCCAGATTGTGAAGAACACACAGTGCCATGTGGAGGAGCCCACAGGCATGTTCCAGCAGGGAATAAAGCAGCTTTCTGTTTATAAAGATAACTCTTGTGGCAATAAAAGAATGGACCAAATGGAAGTGACAGTTGTATGTCAAGGCAATAGCAATTGTCCAGATGAACAGGAGGGAAGCACATGAGAGGTCATAGCTAAGGGAAGTTTCTCAGATGTGATGACAACTGATCTGATGTGAGAGAATCAAAAAGAAAGAATAGAGAAGGATCCTGAGGTTTCTGGCTTTGGGTACTGGGAGTTAGTGGGACTATTAACCAAGAGATGAGCCATGTGTCGTAAAGTTGATTGGGAATTGGAACAAGGAGGCAACTGAAAAATTTAATTTTGTACATGTTTAGTTGATCTGGGAAAAAAATAAAATTTAAGCAAAATCTTGAGGAATACAAATGAGTATATTCTTCACTGGGCTAGTTCTTCCACATTGAAAAACCTTAGAAGAGGTTGTATTTTCCTCTTTTAACAGTCAGGGAAAGCCAGTAACAATGATCCAAGTGGTATGAGTTTTCTATTACTGTGTAACAAATTACCACAAATTTGATAGCTTAAAACAACACACGTGTATTATCTCCCAGTTCCTTTTGGTCAGGATGCTGAGTGTGGGCTAGCTGGTCCTCTGTTCAGTTCCACCAGGTTCATGTCAGGGCTGTGGTCGCATCTGAGGCTCAGGATCCTCTTCCATGTTTACTGGTTGTTGGCAGAATTCAGGTGTTTGTGGTTGTAGGACTGAGGACCTCAGCTCCTAGAAGCTGCCCTGATCCCTTGCTGTGTGATTGTCTTCGCATGTGACACTTCTCTACTTCAAGGGCAGAAGAAGAACATGCGTTCTGCCTTGACTCTGTTTTCTAGACCATCTTTTAAAAGGCTCTACTGATTAGGTCAGGCCCATCCAGACTAATCTCCCTTTTGATTAACTTCATCTTTGCCATATAAGATAACCTAATCATGAGGGTATCTCATCATAATCCTAAATCCCACATATGAAGAGGGAGGGAATTATACAGGGTGTGTACACTTCAATCTTAAGAATCGTTTTAGAATTCTGCCTACAAAAAAAGGTACTACAGTGAGTGTTGGTAGAACAAGGAATATACTTCATAACTTCTAACTTAATTTTTCTTTTTTATTTTTAAGGACATTTATTTATTTATTTTCCTTTTTGTCTTTTTTTCATGTCCGGCAACGGATCGCAACCCTCAGTGTCGCGCCCGTACCGGACCAGCACCGGCAACGGGATCGCAACCCTCGGTGTTGCGCCCGCACCTCGCTCAGCCAGTGAGCGGGAACCGGTCTGTATGTGGGATCCGAACCCTCGGCGGGAGCACCACCACACTCCCAAGCGGCGCACTGTAGCAGTGCGCCACCGGGCCAGCCCAGGACATTTATTTTTTAAAGGACATGTATTGATCGTACATATTATTAGGGGACAGAGTTATATTTAAATACATGTATACAATGTGTGATGATCCAATCAGGCTAATTAGTACAGTTATCATTGCAAAACTTTATCATTTCTTTGTGATGAAAACATTTGAGCTCCTCTCTTCTAGCCATTTGAGAACATACAGTAAAACAGATATTGTTAATTATAAATGCCTAGCACTACTGTACACTACTAGAACTTATTTTTACTATCCAGATATGATTTTGTATCCATTAACCAACCTCTCCCTATCCCCCACCTCTAGTAATCACAGTTCTATTCTTTACCTCTAAAAGTGCAGCTTATTTACTTTTTAGCTCCCAGCTATTTTACCTTCAGTGATGTCACACATCTGATTCTCTTTGGGTGATGAAATGTTTATGTAGGGCCATGACTCAGGACTCAGCAAAAATCATCCGTAGTCCTGTACAAAAATTACGAACATTCTTAACTGACACCCTGTGTTTTTGGTTTGTATTTTTTTTTTGTCACATATGCAACCAGAAGAAAGATTCAGTTGCATCAAGCAGAATAAATAAACAAGAAAGTTGGCATGTGTTTTAGAAATGTTTACTGAATTTAAATATTCTGGGTGTTCCAGATTCCTCTCGGGTAAAACTAAAAGTCAATTTCACAATCGTAGTGATTGATAATTATGGTGATAAATTCATAATTAATATTCATATAATAGTTTCCTGCATTTTCTTAAGCCAGCCTCAAAAGAACCCTATTAATTCCATCAATAAACACTAATTTATCCTCAACTATGTGTATTATAGTAGGCTTTGTACACAAAAATTAGTACATTACCTAGTTCAAGGTTTAATTGGATGGAATAGACTCATACAGATGATGTTATGTCATTTAAGAAAAGAATCAAGGCTCAGAGAGGGGAGTTACAGAGCAAAAGCCGCACAGCTAATAAAATAGAAGAATTCACTTTTTCCAATGGCATAGCCAGCAGTCTTCCCACTGCCTTATACCACTGTATGTTTTAGTGACATTACATTCACATATTTCACATATATCCACTTATATATTAGGATAACAGTTAAACATGATGATCAGTGGTGGAAGTAAAAACAATACTGAATGCAAAAATCCACTGGACTTCCTGACGAATGCTGTTTTCTGTAAGTGTTTGAAACTCAACAGACCTCAGAGAGGAAGCATCTGACACTGGCAAATGTGTTGTGTGGCCATCTTTCCTGTTTCAAACCATCCGGAGCAATATCTGCATATGGGACAACAGCAACTTTCTCTCTGATGCCATGAACTGGATTGTTTCCTGAAAGTTTGAAGAAATTTCTCAGGGAATCACAGCTGGAAAGAGAAGCAGGTTAACTAACTGTCTTGCCAATTCAAAAAGAAAAAAAAATGAAATCAGTAAAAAAGAAGTGATTTTGAGTCCAGGTCCATCAAAGTAGAAATCTAGATTCTTCAGGGAGGATTCTAAGGAACAGCGATCCTATATAAGCAGATGCCACAGAAATGGTCAAATCATTTTGACAATTAGTTACCTAGTATTTAGAAGGGAAAACAATATTCTGAATGAATTGAGCAGCTTCATGCCACAAACAACTGTGCTGTTTTAGATAAAATCTTTGGTTTTCCTTTTTAATAAAATTGCCATTGTATCCGATTATATTTTTATGTCTCTGACTTCTGATTAGCATGGGCTTCCTTAACAAAGTTCTCTTCTCTCAGTAAGCTCAAGAGGTAAAAAGTAAATAACTAAAAAATCATTGAAGATCTCTATTCTGTACAGAGTATGTGAGAAAGTTTCTTCTTTTCCCTTTTCATCAAGTTATTCGACTTCACTAATGATTAGGCAAAGGGAATAAATTGCTGGCTAATTAAATTTGCAGATGGTATTCAATAGTGAGGGTATGTGAGGATAAGGGAATAATGCAAAAAGCCTCAAAAGCTTTGCATTCTATGCATGAGAGAATGGAAGGGCATGAGTCAGTGTTTTTAATTACATTTGGCAGATAGAAAAAAGTCAGAAGGGAGGCCACTGGATAAAAGAGCTATTGGACAGCACTGAGAGGGCATTTGTAGGAGGAGCTAGAGATGGACTCAGAAAGCTGTGAGATATCAGTGAACAATTTTTTTCTATCTGGGTTAACGCCTGGATAAGTGTATAGAAGACCTCCCATGTACATAATTCTAGAGAGAACCCCAAACCACATCCCCAAATGAGTTTTTGATATTTGGCAGGCCACCAGACCCACAGCATATCTCTGGCAACATCACGGCTTCTGAGCTACTGTTGGGGTTCTATTTGCTCTCCCAGTGGAATAAGCTTATTGGCCACAACCTGGGGCTGTGTGTCAGAAAGTGCAGAACCAGATGATATACATAGCATATATTTCTCAATTATCAGTTCTGCTCATGGCAAGTAATTTAAAACTTTATTTTTATGCTAAAACAAACACAGACATACTGTGGTACAAAATAGAGAATTTGGGTGGATTTTGAGACATAACCCAAGACTTGAAAGGATTTCTCCCTTAGAATGTGTCATCTTGGCTTCCATCTCCAGATCCTTTAGGGGTGTGTATTCACTCTTTTTTGAGGTTAGGTGTATTAAGTTAGGAAAATGTTTAGAAACAAGGTATATTTCAAATATGTGCATAGTATGATTTAAAATAACTTAAATAATTGCATTAATTTATTACAATTTAATAATTGTATAAATTAATTGTATTAATTTATTAAATATTAATGGGTTTCCTACCCTGTACCAGAAGAGGGGAACACTGGTATAAGAAACAATTCTCTACTCACAGGAACATCTACTACAGGTCTATTTTGTATTTATGAAGTCCTGCACATACAGTAATTTAACATAATATTCAAAGAACTATTAACTGATATTCCCTTATTTGTTTACTTTTCAAACATTTAGGGGGCATTTCTTTTTTTTTTTTTTTTCCTTTTTGTCTTTTTTCGTGTCCGGCAACGGATTGCAACCCTCAGTGTCGCACCCGTACCGGACCAGGACCGGCAACGGGATCGCAAACCTCGGTGCTGCGCCCGCACCTCACTCAGCCAGTGAGCGGGAACCGGTCTGTATGTGGGATCCGAACCCTCGGCGGGAGCGCCACCGCGCTCCCAAGCAGCGCACTGTAGCAGTGCGCCACCGGGCTGGCCCAAGGGGGGGGGTGCATTTCTCATGTGCTAAGTACTGGTAGGAAATGAAGATACAAAGTTGACTATTTCAGACCTAAACCTCTGCCCTAAAATTTGTATTCTAATAAGGACAACTGTCAGTAAAGAAATCAATTCTAATATGATGTGATAAGTTTTATGCAAGGTAAGCAGAACTTGGTATGGAATGATTTGGCAAGGGAGCTCCATCTTCACTAAGCTACATAAAAAGTCCACCCAGAGGATATATATTTAAGCCAAGCAAATGTGTAGGAGTTGCATAGATGGACAGAGTGGAAAACTGTGTTTCAGGGGGAGGGATAGCATGAGAGAGGCTGAGAACTGGGAGGAAGCATGACTTGCTCTAGGACATGAAAGAAATTTACAGTGCCTAGAATGCACCACGGGAGCAGCATCTGAAAAGATGAGGCCGTGAACAGAGATCTAACCATGGAGATCCTCACAGGGTATGCTAGAGGATTTGTACATTATCCTAAGGATGATGGAAAGATCACGAAGGGCTTTAGGCAAGGGCAGACTATGACTGCAGTTATGGTTTTTAAAGGGTCACTCTGGCTTTCATGTGGAGAATGGCTTTGAAAGGGGCAGAAGTGGAATCAGAGAGACCATTTAGGAGGTCACTGCAAAATACAAGCAAAAGATGATGCTTGTCAGGCTGGACTCTGGTGGTGGCCGTGGAGATGGATTAAAGTGATATCAAACGAGGTGAAGCCAGAGGGCTCATTGACTGGTTAGAGATAGGTCAAGGGCAAGGAGGTAAAAGGCGACTCGGGTTTGGAGTAGGTAATGTCTGCACGTGGTCACCACAGAAATTTGAGGAAGAGACAGATGAGATTGCTTTTCAATGTCTTTGATGTGTAATAACTTGAAACAGCCAAGTGATGGCACACAGTGGGTAGTAGAACAGGAGGCTAGAAAATAGGAAAGGGCTAGACCTTGATCTTCTAAAGCAGGCTTTCTTGATCTTGGACTGTAACTTCTGTGGTTTGCAAAGCAATACTCTGACATATTCTGCCTATTGGACTAGATTTCTTCCCAGGAACTGAAGCTGGGATTCTTCCTGTCAAACCAGAATGGAGCCAGACCCCTATCTGTCATTATTTGGAGGATAAATTCGTCCTTGTACTGACGCACTTTGTGGTAATGGGCATGCTGCCAGTATGGATCTGGCCTTCACATCTTGTACTGAGATTCTTCTAAAGTGAATTGCACAAAGACTTACAGCCCACTAGAAGAAGAAACGTGGAGACCTGAGCTTGTCTTCATACTAGCAAACTAGTATGCTTTTATTTATTCCAACTCTCCCCAGCTTTGAAAGACCACTTTATCCTCAGCACCTCACTGAGACTCAACATCTTACTCTACCTTCAACTAACAGTAGTGTCCATATTTTTTTCCTGGGTGATAGCACATGTCTCCATGTGGGAGCACCTTCTTTCTGCTTAAAGAAGCCAAAGACCTGTTTGAACATAAGCCCAATTTCTCCCCTACTAGTCATCACTGTCATGAGCTGACCACTTTGGCATTGCTGCCAGCTAAGAGCAGACAGGTTGATTGACAGGAAGCACAGATCTGCTGCTCACACAAATCTAGAAAGGCAGGGAATTGAAAATAGGTGCGCTGGGCCTGTCTGACACCGACAGCTTCTGCCACACCAACATTTCAATCAGTACCATGCTAAGCCAGCCCATGTGTCACTCAAAAATAGATAGAGGGATGGCTTCTAGGGAGCCAGCCTAGTCCCTGGGCTGCTGCAGAGAGAGGGGTTACCAGGTCCATCAGTGGCATCTGCCACACCTACTTCTCTTGCCAGATAATTAGGATACAGTCCAGTTGGGTGACTTTATTTTGCCTGAGGAAGTGACAGCTAACACTGGGCTGGCAGAGGAAAGTGTTCCATGGTTCACAAAAAACTGTCCAAATCGGCAGGAGCTGTCCAGCACATCCAAGAAAAGTTGTTTTGTTTATTCTTTCTTTGGAGAGGAGGGGAAGTAGCAAGGCTAGAAGTGCTTTAGAATGCCAGTGTAACTACATATGCACTCAGTTACAAGAACAAACATATGTCTATTCATATGGATAAACGCACACTTGCACAAGCACCTAGGCACAAATCTACTTATTTAGGCCAATTTAGGCACAAACCACAAGCACACAAGCAGGCATATGTATGCAAAACACTCATATGCTTATAAATGCACATATGCAAACTTGCATTTGGATGCACACATAAAAAAATACACATAAACAGATACATGCATTTGCTACCTACATGGGTGCTCACAAGCACACAGACATTGATATACAAAAGACCTGAATGGTGCATGCAGATTCATGAAATCATATAAACACAAGCAAATACAGATATGAATATACGTGAAAGGACATTTGTATAAACACACCCACTTTACATACACCCACACATACTCTTTTCTCAGGAGCAAATTAAAAAAAAACATGGAGGAAGGGCGAAGAATATTTATGCATTGGAGTTTCTACCTGTCATCACTCAGATCACTTCAAATGTCTAAAACAGAAGAGAGGGAAAAAATCAATTCCTGATAGGAGAGGTTTGAGGAGCTGTGAAAACAATTATATTTTATTTCCAAATATCTTTCAGAGAAGTTTACACTCTTTCAGAAAAGTCTGGTCTCGCCGGGGGGTAAAGACCCAGCTGGAAATGGTAATGGGAAGGGCACTGCCAAGTTCAAGGCGAAGGTCAGTGCTGAGGTCAGAAATGACACTTTCATCTTCGCTGGCAGGATAAGGGGGTTGGGAAGGTTTCAAGTGCCCCGATTCAAATAATGGCCATGAGGGCTATCTGATGTGACACTAGTCACCTCATTGATTGCTAAGTTTGACTTGGTCAATTCACATTAAAAAATAAATGTACATGAGAGCTGAAAAGAGAAAAGAGTCTTAGAAAGCTCCTCTTTTTCCTTTTTTATTTTTTAACCTACAAAGAGACAAAGAGGCTGAAAGAAGAGAAGTGACTCATCCAACATTACCCAGGAAGACCAGGAAGAGGGTGCAGAGCCTGGGACTGAGCCCAGTGATCTGGTTTCCCAGCCCCGACCTTCCTGCTTTTCCTATTAGACTTCTGCCTTCAGAGCACCCTTCCTACTGGGCAGAACTTTTATTTCTCAGAGACGTTTATAAGCATGCAATTCATTAACTCACACAGTTTTGGCGGTGTTTAACTGTGGACATCGGGCTGAGGGCTGGTAGGTATCCAGAAATATCGTCAGGACAAAACCTAGGTGGTAGTTGCTGAACAGTAGCACTGTTTTCCAAAGGAATAGGCTCCCTGCCTCTGGGATCTCTCTTATTTCCAATATATGCTATAATTTCGGGGTCCTTGATGACCAGGGCTAGACTAGATAACATAGCAGGATGCTGTGGAAAAACAAAAATCAAAAACACGGCACACTCTGAAATGCAGGAATCCTAATAAGCAAATAATCTCAGCATGCAGTGAAAAGATGGGGGGGAAGGGAACAGAGAAGGGGATACTGAGAAAGTTCATTGCTACCAGTACAAGCTTTTTTGCAGTTTTCTTACTGAAAATTAAAAAAAAAAAAAAAAAAAGCTAAACGTGGGTTGCTTGGGAAGGGGTGTGGTTAAGTTAGTTAATGTATCTGAAAACACATTGTAATTTTGCTGGACAAATGTGAGGTATATGACTGTCTATAGTTTAAATGAAGGAAAGCATTATCCCAGAGCATTTCTTTATGCTTTTATCCCTCACTGTGAATTCCCTTGTTGTTGAACTTGAACCATCCTTTAAAGATTGGCCAAGTGAGTTGGCTGGAGCCACCATGTCTGAGAACCATGGAGCTAAAACAGTACTCTGATGTGATTTCCAGCCTTCTACACACTGGTTCTGGGACATTATTCTAACAGATGTAACTCAGTGCCATGTAATAGTAGCTTTTGTAGTAAAAATAACTTTATGAAATGCTACAAATAAGATTTTCCTTTTTTAGATTCTCAAAACACAGACACATCTTAAAAGTTCTGAGAGGTCATTTAGAAAGAAATCCACTCAATTTTGTTGAACTGGGTGTTTCTAAAATGATTTTGTCTGCCCCACCCCCCCGACTGTTTTTGTTGTTGTTGTTTTTTGTTTGTTTGTTTTTGTTTTTTAATGTCGCATATCTATTAACATCCTAAAGAGGAATTTTCCACTGGTTGCACTTTTAGGATTTGCTCATCTGGTTGAATGCCCTCATTCTGCAGATGAAGAAACAAAGTCAGAGAGAAGGAAGTGACTTGACTAAGATCACACAGCAAATTAATAAGAGGGCTATAACTCCTGATGGTTTTTATCTCCTCAGAATTTATATTTGGACACAATTTAGTACCTGGTTATACTCTGCCTTATTGTGTTATCCTCCTGCTTATTTGCTTGTGTATATTTTTAAATGAAGCCATATATGTGAAGTCACCCAATATAGTTTCTCAATCACTCAACAAATATTAAATCTGAATTTGTTTATTTGTGTGGTTTTCCCAACTAGCTCATGAGCTCCTGGGGGTGGCGGTGGGGGGTCCGTGTTCTGTATACTTCTGGATACTCCCATGCTCATACAATCCTAGAAGCACCTGAGGCTCTCAATATCTGCTTTCTCTTTTACTGATTGAAAATCAGAAGCAACCCCAGTTCTATGTCCATTGAAGGAAAGGAGAAAGCCTGGCATTAAAGCAATAAAATGAACCATTTCCCCTACAGAGTTAGTCTAACATTAATAAAAGCTTCATGCTGCACTATTATCCTCTCCCCTTATTATTCTCGTGTATTTCATGTTGGATATAAATGTCAGAATGCTTTATCTATCTGCATTTTCATGGGATTTATTGCTGCTGAAGGAACACATGCTGCGACTTCTGGCAAGGGAGACCTTGTCCTCGGTGGCCTTTCCTCTCCCCCCTGTTCAAGGTCGCTTTGTGACCACAGGGTGATAGATACTGAGAAAGGAGCACTGTGTCTGTTGTCATAAGCCAGAGTTGAAAACCCCAGTTCTCCTGTTCTACAGTTCTGAGGTTTTGTACAACTCTCTGGACTGCGGGGTTGCAGAAATGACAGGTTTGAAGCATCTATTGTCCAACCTCACCACACCTAACTCCCCTAACTAAAACCATGATTTTGTTCAGATATCTATCCATCCTTCTCATGATCAGGTGATTCAAAGGAGATTTTCCCTCCAGAACCAGAGATACATTCTGATTAATCTAAATCAGTGATTTTTAAACCTAGCACACATGGAGGGCTTGTTAAAACACAGACTGCTTGGCACCAGCCCCAGAAATTTTGACCTCATAGACCTTGAGAGAGACCCTGGAATTTGCATTTCTAGCAGCTTTCTAGGTGATGCTGACACTGCTGCTCTGGGCTGTGTACTTTTTGAACCATCCATTGAAGCCAGTTGAGGTACTCACATTCCTCTACTGGTTTGGTTGTGTTGCATTAATTCATTCTCCCACAAACAGAATTCAGGACATGGATATGGACACTAGTTTAATGGACCATGATTCTAGAAATCACTAGGAAGAAGTGATGATGTGAAAAATAGGAAAGTGAAGAAAGTCACTAAGGGTGAATTATGGTGTAATCTTTTCTGTATGCCTCGGGGGGCTGTTACTGCTGGAGACCCTCTGTAGGACTTGGAACTTATCCCCTAAGAAATGAGGAGTCCAGGATATTAGCTTCCGTTCCTTACTTACTTGCTGGCAGTTACTACTTAGGTCTTTAACTCTCTGGCATTTCCAGCCTGCTCCATGCATAGGCCGAGCACACTACAGACGTGACTCTCAGGCTCATAGAAGTAATTTCCTGAGGTAGAAATCAGGGGACTATATAGGATTTGCCTAATATATTGCAAGGGGCCTGGGGGTGGGCCCAAAGCAAAAGGTATATTACTAACAGCGTCTACCACTGGAGAGTACTGATGCAGATCTGGCCAATAAAATGTGAGGGACACCTGCTGTGGGCAGGGGGGGGCTCTGGTAAAATTTTCTTTGTTTTAAAAATGAAACCTATAGAAGAGAAATAGCATCCTCTGGATGTCGTCATGTGTAAATAGTACATTGTAATTGCTATATTGTGAACAGGAGAAATAACCTTAGAATTGGAGGCACTGCCAAGGAGTGCAGAGTAGAAAGACGGAAGGAACCTGCATCTTTGATGAAATTATTGAGGTACCAATACACATGGCTTCCCTCCCACTGAATTTATTGTCATGAGAGATGAAAAGTGGTGTTCTTGTTTAAGACAGCTGGAATTGGGGGTTCCTATAACAGGTTGCTGAAACACAAAGCACAATGACTACATCAAATGCAAAATTAAAATTGTATATAACATCTAAAGTGTGGTTCAAGGTCTAGAAGCATCACCTGGGAGATTGCTCAAAGTGCAGAATCTCAGGCCCCCACCAGACCTATGGAATCAAGATCTTCATTCAACCAGGTCCCCAGGTGACCCATGTGCACAGTCACGTGTGAGTAAGCCCTGCCTTCCCGTGACGATTAGCAGCAGATGGATGGGCATCACGCTGCCCATGCAGAATTTTATTATTTTATTATTGACATGTTTGTGCCTCCTTATAATCCTCTTATTTCTCATTCCTTATTTAAAAACAAGATCACTTCCACCTATGGAAATATACCCAGATCTGTAATTCATTGCTGGCTAATTAGTCTGGCAGGTAATTTTCATGTAGGAGTTAGTTTTCCTAAATATTAGTAAGCAATTAGAATTCCTTTCTGAAAACAGATGACATTGTGAATTGAGGGTTACTAAAGAGAGGTGAGGGATAAAAAGATACACAGGAAAACATGACTAGATATTGGGGTTACTGTGAGGGCTTCTGTTTTTTAAGCCTGACACCTGCCAATTTGAATAAAAGTAAAATACCCAGCATCAAGGTGATCCTCATAAACAAATGAATCACCTACTGGGGAAAGAAAACAAACTAAGAAACTTGCCAAAGCAGAAATCAAACAAGTGGAAGGCTCTGTTGTCACTGGAGAAGGGCGTGGAATGTGAGTTTAGCCTGAGATACCCTAGAGTAGCATTTATCAATATGCGTTCTTTAGAATTTCATGGAGTAAAACAGGCATTATTTAAAGTAACTGTTCTGTGGTCAAATAAACTTGGAAAATGTTGGGAAACAATCACAAAGAAGTTAACAATATGCCTGTGTGATTGTTTTTTCACCATAGGTCAATATTCAAGCGACCATCTTTTCTCTCCAGGTCTTAGTCAAAATTTCCTATCAGGTCCCTGTGCTTACACTCTTCGTCCCAGCTATAATGTCTCCATAGAGCAGTCAGTGAGGTTGGGTCACTCTTTTGCTCAAAGTGTATCAGTAAATTTTGTATTTACATTTGTATTTTTTGTAACATGACCAACAAATTCCTGCTGTAGCTGCTATGTGCTCTTCTTTCAGCCATGGCTCACAACTCTCCCTCATTTTATTGTGTTGAATATGCCAAGATACTTCTCACCTGAGATTTGTGTATACTTAAATATAATTTTCTCAGATAGTCCCCTTTTTTTCACTCCTCTAATCTCTTAGAATACCCTAAATGTTTCCTTCAGAATAAGTCCCAATTCACAGTGATATTTCTATTTGGGTAATTAGATACGTTGTCTCTTCTAGAAGAAAATCTAAAAGAGACTTTAAAAATCCTGTCTTATTCATCATCATATCCTCATACCTAGCATGTGTCTGATGAATAAGGGACAATCAGTAAATATTTATTTAATGACTAAATAAATGGTGAATCACCATCATGGCAATGCATGAGGTTTTTCAAATGCATTTGAACATAAAGATTTTTTTTCCCCCCAGCCTGGAAGTAATACACCATGGAATAAATTTTGAGAAATGCTTTTCTAAAGTCAATTCCACTCCTCCTAAGTGTGAAAATGGGAATATAAGTTATAGCTATATTTTAAGCTCTGACTAGCTGTGTGACCATGGGCACAGTTATTTCAAGCTTGAGACTAACTTATGGAATGATGAGGCTGGACGAGATAATCTCTGCAATCCTTTACAGCTCCCAAATTCCGAAGTTCTAATCATACAGAAAGAGAACCACTTTCACTTTGGTCATGGTGTGAGCTCGCCAAGAGTGAGTCAAATCAGACTGAGCTCATTTCACTCAAGGGTGTTTATAATCTAGGACGGTAGATCAGGGAAAGAAAGTTGTTATAGCATATCCAGCTTTCCATTACCCACTTCACAAAGTCTTTCCTGTTGTCTTTATAGAAAAGAGTGAGGAATAAGGGCTTGATGGATGTATGATGGACTGACTTTGTAATTAATTGAAAGATGCTCCTCAGTAGTGCTAATTAATGGATCAATGCCAGCCTTGAGGACAGGGGCTGGCAATTGCCCACAGGCTTTGTCCTTTGTCCTGCCCTGTTCACATTTCTATCAATGTCCTGGATGAAGAGTTAGAGCTCATGATCATCAAATATATAGGTGACATGATGGCAGGAATATGTCAGATGACAGAATCAAGAATTCAAAGTGGTCTGAACAGCCTGGAGAAATAAAATCTATCTAAAATGGGGAAGTGTAGTAATGTGAAAGTCCTGTAAATAGAAGCTACAAACAATTGCAAAACTTTGTAATTAAAAATTGTGTGTATAAGTATGCATTTGTGTGTTGTTTGTTTCTGTGCCTAGGTAGTTTAGGGGGGTTTTAGTTGATTGCAAAATCAAAATAATAAGATACTGTAAGATGACCATCCAACATGAACATTTGCTATAAATTGAAATTTCATGAATAGAAACCTAGAATGTGAAAAGAGGCAGGTGATAAATGCTCCCTATTCAGATGGGCTGATAGTACCACTTGCAATTTTTTTTTCCTTTTTGTCTTTTTTCGTGACCAGCAACGGATCGCAACCCTCAGTGTCACGCCAGCACCTCGCTCAGCCAGTGAGCGGCCGGTCTGTACGTGGGATCCGAACCCTCGGCGGGAGTGCCACCACACTCCCAAGCGGCGCACTGTAGCAGTGCACCACCGGGCCGGCCCCCTCAGTTGCAATTTTTAAGAGAAGGCAGATTAGAATATGATCTCAGAAAGGGGAACAAGATAGTGAGGTAAAGAATTCAAGGACTTGAGATTTAGTCCAAAGGAGAGACAACATAATTTTAGAGCCCATGATTATGCCACCTTTGCCAAGTCAGGATCACATGCCTCTCTGATGTAACTGCTCAGTGCCTGAAACTTCCCCTACCATGCACTCATCACAATGTGTCATCCTTGCTTGTGTGAGTCCCTCATGATGTCAAAGTTTCTATGAGAGCAGGGTTTGAATCTGTTTGATCACCATCAACCTCCCAAAGATTAGTTCAGAACCTGGAGCATGAAATCAATGAATTGATGGATAAATTCATGTATTGTTGTTTTTCTTAAGTATCTTTAGTTTTCTAAGAAAAATACCACTCCTGTTTGCTTTGTGTAACCCAATGAAAAGGAGAGGTATTAATTAGAGGGGAAAATTCATTCCATGTAATAATTGTAGGTCTCCAAATATACCATGAACTTTTAGGTCAGATAATAAGTTCCCCATTCCTGAAGGCAATCAAGACAAATTTGGAATTTGGAGGGCCCATTTGGTTAGAGCCACTGGAGACAGAACTCAAGCTGTACATTCTATTTAGTTTGGTTGATTTCTATATCCATTAAGACTGATTTTGATTCATAGATTCGTTCCACAAAGTTTGTTCTAACCCAACGTAACAATAAATTATTTTCTGCCATTTTGTGCCTCTGGACCTTTAGTCCTGCTATTCTGACAGTCCACAGTCCACCTAAATTTTGTGCATAAAAAGTCATTCCCATTCTTTATAAAATTTCTCACTTTTGGGGGGGCGGGAGGAGGTTGTTTTTTTTTTTGTTTGTTTTTGCTTAAAACATTTAGTGAAAAAAAAAACAACTAAAAAAAAGAATCCCTTTCTCCTCTGCATATTTGTAGAATACTTATTCCTCTCTTGTACCCTCACAACTTTCTGTTTTGTATTATAGAAGTAGGTGCCAATCTGACTCACCATCAACTCAAAATAGAGGGTAAATTTACATGTGTAGATGAATGCATATAGCCATCAATCAAGACACTTTCCTTTTGTGCCACATTTCTGCTAAAACCTCCTAAGGAAAAAGGGAAGATTAGATCTATTATTCAAATCTTTTAAATATACAATTATCTGCGTATGAACACCAGAACTCCTTCTGGTATTATTTTTTTCTTCCTATATAAATATATATATATAGAGAGAGAGAGAGAGAGAGAGAGAGAAACAAGTGTGAGATCTGTTTTTTTTTCTTTGCTACACAATTGGAGAGCAAAATCTACCTACCCTCAAGGTGTTGTTGAAATAGTGGGGGAAAGAATCAAACACAGAGACTAAAGAAAAGGAAAAGAAGCAGAGTGAAAATGATTGAAATACACATAAAGACTTTAGAGTGGTGGAAAGAAATCAGAATAGCAGTATTCATCGCTCCATTTTGGATGACATGTTTGTTTACCAACGTGTGGTTTCTTCCCTGGCAGAAAAGAGCTTTTTAAGAAATCATGTTGTGATTCTGCCATATTTCTCTTTGGACATCAAATAGTTTCACACAATAATATTTGGATAATTTAAGACTAATTGATTAAATGAGAAGCATATGGATTAAATTCGTTTTGGAATATGCTTTGGCTTTAGAAGAGAGGACTAGAATTGCTAGAGGATGCTTTGCTTTATTTCGGAAATAAAGTACATCATTTAGAATCACTCTTGCCATGGGCCAACCTCCTCCATACCCCTGATGCTAGATTAACTTTTATTTATCTTTTTTTCTTTTTAAATTTAACAGTATTTGATAGCAACTGTTTACCCACAGCACTTGGCTCCATGCCACTGAGAATCAGAAAACTATTGTTTATTAAATTTCAATAATAAAAGTCAGTGTTAATTTGGGTTCTACATTCCTTGTAGGTATCATTGTATTTAATATTCATAGTGACCTAATGGGAAAGGCACCATGCTATTTTTATTTTGTACTATAATATTCCCATTTGTACCATAATAATCTGATTTTTCAAGGGAAACTAAGGCAGAGGGGGATTAAAGAATTAAGTAAGAGTTAAAGAGCTAGCAAATGTCTCAACCCAGGATTTGAAACTAGACAGTTTGACTCCAGCATTCTTACACTTAAATACTATACCCCTCAGCTTCTCTACCCCTAGGACTACAAATCACTTACTGTCAGCCAGGTGTTAACACATGGCTTCATTTTATTCTCAATACTTCACTGCGAGGCAGATATTTTTTTCAGTTGTTTTCTAGATGATGTAACTGGATTGCAGAGACAGTTTGAAGAAATGTATTAAGGTCACAGAAGTAATGAATGGCAGTACCCAGTACTTGAACTCAGGTTTTATCTAACACCAGCCTCAGACTATTCTATGCTCCAAGACTGGCCCCTGAATTAACTGCATCAGAATTGCCTATTGTGGGGTGGGCAATTGTGATGGTCAAAAAAAAGGTCCAGATTTTGGGCCACTCTCCTAACTACTGAATCAGCATCTTTGAGGTAGGAGGCCTTAAGATCTTCATTTTTTAAAAGTGAGCAGCTGATTTTTGGCTCAAAACTGAATGACTCATGCTGTCTCCAAAAACCTCCTGTAAAGAAGATGCATCCATCTATTAACGTCATTAGGGAATTTAAAATGAGACAGAATATGAAAAGGTATCAAGTGTGAATTGACAAAGAAGTGAAGCAACTTCAAAATTACAAATTGGAAAAGCAGGTGATTCTGTAAATAGTCTTGTTTCTACATTCATTTGCACAGCTGTCATTGACAATTGATTCTGGGGCCTGTGAACGTGAAGAGGAGAGAGGTCAGCACCATCGAATGAAAACTACACAGCTCCGGAGTCAGTTCCCATCTCTGCCTCTTAATTGTCATTTTGATTTGGGGTGAGTTATATATTCTCTCTGCATTTTAAATTCTCTATCTGTCAGATATTTTCCTCTTTAATTGTTATGCACATTAAGTGAGCACCACATCTAAAGCCATTGGCACAGAGTAGGTCTTCAATAGTCTCTTGGTTTGTCTGCTAGCGATGCTTCAAAATCACGTCATTTTTTTCAGATAAATTAGATTGTCAACTGTCTCCCTACCCAGGCCTGCATTGTACCAACTGTTATAAATTTCCAGTTTGTCAATTATTTCCTTTCCTTACATACAGCTGTCTCCTAAGGAAAGAATTTACCAGTTTATGTGGTGTGCATTATCAGCAGCAAGTGATGAATTACTATTTACCATCAGAGAAAGATGAAGGTGTGAAGGAATACGCCAAAGGAATGAATGTCTAATAGGAAAAATTCAAAGATTACTACAGATTAACAGAAGAGATATTTGGGGGGAAAATTTCTTCAAGAATATTATTTAAATTATGAATTCCATGGTAATCTACCTACTGACCTTATTGAAATAGCAATTCATAAATCAATTTTTTTTTTTTTAGTGGAAACAAAATTTTCAAGTGGCAAAGGACTTAGAGGTCATTTATAGCAACTTTTATGCAATGATTCTCCTTGGAAGAAAGACAACTTGCTCATGTTATGTAGTATAATAGGATTCACATTTATTACTTACTAAACCTCATGAGATAGAAAGTTAGGCACCATGTTGCAGATGAGAAAACTAAGGCTCAGAGAGACAAAGATGCTTGCCAAGGTCAATTGCATCACCGAAGACCAGTCCTTGGAACCAGATGCTAGACTCCTTGTCCTTTACTCCCTTCCCTAAGCCACAATGCTCCTCATTCCAGGCAGGCAAAATATTACAGATGAATTCCTTTCTCTTTCTCTTTCAATCTCTCTTTTTAGAAACATTTAATTAGTTCCTGACTCTCTGCCATTATTAGTATTTGTTATTAAGTATTAGGAACCATCCCTGTTCCCTTCTCTCCTACACCCCTTCCCAAGCTTCTCAACTGGAGGCTTCTGGTTTTAATTGTTTTATTTTTTCACCGGTGATCAGTCAAGCTTCCCTAATTATCTCAACTCATTTGGAGGGTTTATAGCTCCAGCACAGAACTCCAATAAAAGGAAAAGAAGCTTCGCTGGGAATTCCCCGAAGGCTTTGCTTCTGCCAAGAACAAAATTTGTTTGCTACTCCGGACCTCTCCCCCACACTAAGGCACCGTTTTTTGTGGAAAGGCTCTCACCTCTTACTTGGGGAAGTTGTCTCCACCTTCCCTCTTGCATCACTGACCCCTCCTCCTTACCTTTCCAGAATATCATCTGAGGTTCCCGAACACAGTAGGTAGGCACTTGATTACATTTTTCAAAGATACAACAAAAAAAAAGTTCATCAGCAAAGAAGAGAGGAGGAAAAAAGGATGATTTATGGGCCACTTAGTTTTGCTGCGGAATGTACAAAGCTCTTAGATAACTCAAGTTCTCACAACTATGTGTGAGTAGTTTTATATATGAAGTAATAGGCACAGCATACTATGAAATACTCCCCATGACCAGACGCAGAACATTACTCATAACAGCTGGCATTCCTGAGCCTTTACTATGTGCCCCTAGATCTGAGGGTTTACATGTATTCTCTAGTTTAAGCCTCACACATCCCTATTATGCACTTGTTCTAATTATCCTCATTTTGCAGGTAAGGAAATAAGTGCGAGAGCCAGGATTCCAGCAGAGGTGGTCTGGCTCCATAGCATGTATCCTAAATCTTTCTACCACATTACCACTGTGAGCTAAAGACGCATCATCCAAGGAACAAGTTTATTATTATGCATTTAAACCTTCAAAGAGATTGTCAATTTATCATTTAATTTAATCACTATAAAAACAGTAACATAGGAGAAAATAATACTCTTATTCATCTTTGATTTGGGGGAGAACTAAGGACAGGAGGGGATGCATGCCCTCTCCCACATCCAATACCCTGCAAGGATAGATGCAGGACCAGAGCTCAAGTCCATAAGCAGTGAAAATTGATAGACATGAAATGACTTTAGGGATTAGTTACACATCATTTCCACCCCTGGCAGTGCTGTGCGCTAGCCATTTCATGAGGTTTAGGCTGTTTCGCTTTTCTGAGCCCTCTTATTTCTCACTTGCACAATAAGAATGAGAATGTCTATCTCACAGGGTTTGGGAAAGAATGTTATTAGAAATTTTATCGGCCAGACTATGGCAGACACATTGTATATTTTGGTTTTCCTTCCCAGGCTCATGAGAGATATTTTGTGACAAGATGAGTTCTCAAACAATCTGGAACAGGAAGGTCCTCAGCAGGTATATGTAAGTCTAGAGCTTCTTATCTCACTCTCCAATGTTACTCATCCACCAAGGAGAGAAATCAGAAAAATCATCATTATGTATTATGAATTGGATAACTTCACTTTGTTGGCTCATGGATGTCCTAACTCTCTTCTTCCTGGATATAAACATAATGAGGTGCCAATCAAGACATGACCATAATCTTTCTAACTTTACAGACTCCTAGAAAGTCTAGGTTGGGAAGGAGTAAGATTTAAGTTCCTTATCTTAAAGAGAGGGAAAAATGATGCATAAAGGAAAGAAGAATCATCTATGATCAGATGACTTGAAATGGAAGAACTGAGACTAAAATTTAAGTCTGGCTAAAACCACATCTTTTTATCTTATTCTGCTGCAGGGAGACACTACCTGGAGAGGAGAGCTCAGCACGGTTTCTAAGTCAAGGAGATACATGCAAGGAAGTTCCAAGGTATATCCTTTGCAGCAGAAGGAAGGCATAAAGCATGTCCAGCCTCTCCCACAAGCTGACAGTGATGGATCCCATCAGTTCAGTGTCTGATTAATGAAGAGCATCTGATAAACATGAGGAGAAAAACCACGGATTCTAGTGCTTCATTATCTGCCCAATGATTAAAAGGCTAATTTCATTTTATTCTCCTTCTTTGTGAAGGCTCCTATTTTTCTCAGCAAGAAAAATCTTCAGAGTTCAGGGATTTAATATAGGTGCTTATTAATCTGTATACCCTATTAGCTTGCTATTCAATTCATTGTTCAGCTTTTCTCAATGAAGTTCTCATAGAACTAAAAACCAGGAAAACAATATTATAGACTTTTCACTTTACTTCAAAGCTAATAATACATTTATCAAGCATCAATTATATTCCCAAGACTTAAATAATTTTATTTTGGAATTGGACACAATGTCTTGTAGTTCATACCTAAGTGTGAAAGACCAAAGACATGCACTTTTGGCAACATGGAAGACTTTGTACACTAAATTAAAAGAAAATATGCTTTCAAAAAAAATCAAAGAAAAAAATCAGAGGTCAGAGATTATGAGAAAGTGTGAATCTAAAAAGGTGAATGACCACATTATAGGCAATTTTCCCCCAGGAGTATCTATCAGTTACCAGGGCCCTAAACCCTGTAGTTTTAGGTAATTTTTGAGGCAAGGGAAAGGAGAAAGCCCAGGGATTAGTTCTATAAGGTCAGATTTATCATCTGCATTAAGACAACCCAAAGGGAAAAACTATCACTGGAAAATTAAGAAGAATGCCTATGGAGGTCTTCGCAAGGTTTAAAAACACAAGGCCTATATTGAGGTTTAAACTCATCCATCAAAACAGCATAAATCAAAAGAGTTACACCAGAATTAAAGATTACTACATACTTCAAGAATGTTTATTTCAGAGCAGTGAAAATATTTATTAACTTTGTGTTTTATTAACTTAAATATGCATGCTATGTTATGATCTCTTAGGAAACCATTTAAAGAAGAGAACAGCACATAACTTCCAAATTAGTAAAGAATTAACTCACTGAAAATAAGTTAATTCACTACAAAAAAAGAAGGAAAAAAAAATGAAATGCAAAATATAGAAAATTGGATTTAATAAAAAACATACAATAAAATAGGTATGAATCCAACTATTTCAGTTATCATAATCAATGTAATAGATAACTCTCTGCATTTAAAAAAATTAAATATTTAAAATGTACAAAATAATAGGATATTAAAAGCGATCTTAAAATTGGTATGGAACCACAGAAGACCCCGTATACCTAAAGCAATCCTGAGCAAAATGACCGAAGTTGGAGGCATCACAGTACCTGACTACAAAATATACTGTAAAGCTATTGTAACCGGAAGAGCATGTACTTGCATAAAAACAGACAAATATATCAATGGAACAGAATAGAGAGCCCAGAAATAAGCCCAGGCACTTACAGTCAACTGATTTTCAATAGTGGTGCCAAAATATAGACTGGGGAAAAGACAGATTCTTCAATAAATGGTGCTGGGAAAACTGGATAACCACATGCAGAAGATTGAAATTAGACCCTTATCTCTCACTATACACAAAAACCAACTCAAAATGGATTAAAGACGTAAATTTAAGACCCTAAACTGTGAAACTACTGGGAAAAAAAAAAAACATAGGGGAAACACCACATGAAATGGGAGTGGGCAGAGCTTTTTTGCACAAGATTACAAAGGCACTGGCAATTAAAGCAAAAATAGGTAAATGGGACAACATCAAGCTAAAAATCTTCAGCACAGGAAGGGACACAATCAACAAAGTGAAGAGAAATGCAAATTAAAACCATAATGAGAAATCATCTCACTCCAGTTAGAATGTCTACTATCAACGAGACACAAAATAACAAATGTTGGCAAGGACATGTGGAAAAAGGAACTCTCCTACACTGTGGGAATGCAAATTGGTATAGCTTGCAGTGGAAAACAGTATGGAGCTTCTTCACGGAACTAAAAATAGATCTACTAAACCCAGCTATCCCACTACTGGGTATATACCCAAAGGAAATGAAATCAATGTGTCAAAAAGACACCTGAACTACCATGTTCATTGAAGCACTATTCATAATAGCCAAGAGATGGAATCAACCTAAATGCCCACCAAGGGATGAAGGGATAAAAAAAACTATGTTATATATACACAGTAGAATACTGTTCAGCTATTTAAAAGAATGGCAACTTATCACTTGCAGCCACATGATGAAACTGGAAACCATCATGTTAAGCAAAGTAAGTCAGGCACAGAAAGACAAACATCACGTGATCTTGATCATATGCAGAAAAAACAAACAAAAAAAGTGGTTCTCATAGCAGTAGGTGGGAAAAGGAGAAGTGAAGGACTAATGGATACAAAACTGTTCTATCCACTGTAAGTGAATCATTGTGCAGTGTAAGGTTATAAGGTTTAAAGATACTACAGTTTAATAATAACATCTTTATACAAGGTAAATAGGGTGATTCTTTAGAGAGAACAGATTCAATTTACTAAGAAAATACTAAAATGTTAAACAAATAAGCACCTAATAATGCAGTTTCTTATTATGTAAAGTAAAAAGAAATGGTGACACTGCAAAGAAAAAGTGTCGAATCTACATCATAGAGAGAAATTTTAATACGTTTCTCAGTAATTGATAGAGAATATAGAGGACATGAACCATATGAGTAACAAGCTAGATTAGTAGAATGCTGCCCCAACAACTACTTTCTAAACAGTTTTTAGTAACTGACCGATTTCTATGTCAAAAATCTTCTCAGTAAGTTGTGCAAAACAAATATTCCACTGCTAAATTTTCTAACCAAAATGAAATTATTTGATGTTAAAATAAAAGAAGAAAAAGAGTAAATATAAACAAGTACATATGCACACATGCACACACTCAAACACACATACACACACACAACACAAAAAAGGAGATATATCCAGAAATTTAAATAAAATTGCATTTTAAATTACCCACTCATCAAGTCAAGATCATAACAGATATTGGAAATATTTAACTCTAAAAACTATGAAATGCTTATATATCAAAACTTTTGTTTTTAAGTAAAGTAAAATATAAAAGCAATTTATAGTTTTAAAATCTTAATATTCCAGTCTTCATATTCAAAATAAAATTGGTAAAATTAACTAACTTAAAAAAATGGTAAGAGAATAGAAGAAAAAATGAGAACTTAATAATAAAGACAAAAATATGTTTGTGTGTGTGTGTGTGTGTGTGTGTGTGTGTGTGTGTGTGTGTGTGTGAAAGAGCGGAGAGGGAGAAGGCATAGATAACTATGTTAAGAAAGGAAAGGGGACATAACTATAGTTTCAACAAGGATTAGCAGAAATAAGAAGCAATGTGCATAATAAAAAAATTTTCTATAAGTGGGAAATGTATTTGCATGGGTGGCGTCCTCACAAATATAGTTCACTAACCCTGACTCAGTAAGAGTCAGAAAATCTGAATGATTCTTATAAACATCAACGATATTGAAACAATGTCTTAATATGTTCCCATAAACCAGGCAACAGGCCCAATTGATTTTACAGGTAAGTTTTATAAAATAACTAAGAAATTAATAGTTCCAATCTTGCAAAATACCTTTCAGAGAATAGAATAAAGGGAAGGGTTTCTCCTCAAGTTTTTTGTTTGTATTTGAAGATAGTATAACCTTAGAATAGCTAAATCATTAAAACGCCTCCCTCCCAACAAACCGAGTGATACCTTTACATCTTCAGAGTAAGGAAGGTCATATAAAGATGCACAAATTTGCTGGAAGTTGGAGTAATATAAATTAATGTAACAATATTATCACTTCATGTTTACTAGATGTCTGCATTTCATCAATGCAGTGTACATAAAAAAATGTTACAGTCTTGTGAAAACAATATAGCAACAGCTATTAAAATTAAAAATACACTCCACCTTTGACCTAACATTCCTTAATTGGGATCTATCCCACAAAAATAAAGACTCAAGATGTAGAGATGTATAGATATAAATGTTACTGTAGCTTTATTCATAGTGGTTGAAAGTTGTAACAAAGTGACAAAGAGGGAAATGGTGAAATAAATGATAGTACATTTGCACCAAAGGCTACTTTACAACTATTAAAAATAATAGATTAGAAATATGCTACCTGACAAAGAAAATCTCATAAGGTGTTATAGATTAGAAAACTAAGAGGTAGGGGCCGGCCCGGTGGCACACTGCTACAGTGCGCCGCTTGGGAGCGCAGCGGCGCTCCCGCCGAGGGTTCGGATCCCACATACAGACCGGTTCCCACTCACTGGCTGAGCGAGGTGTGGGCGCAGCACCGAGGGTTGCGATCCCATTGCCGGTCCCGGTCCGGTACGGGCGCGACACTGAGGATTGTGATCCGTTGCCGGACACGAAAAAAGACAAAAAGGAAAAAAAAAAAAAAGAAAAGAAAACTAAGAGGTAGAATATATGTGGAATAAGAAAAATATTTAAAATAAGGCCTCATTTTGGAAAGGAAAATTGGCAAAATTCCATCCAATTTTGTACACACACAGACACACAGATGTATAATTTATATATATGTATATAAATAGTACATGGTATTTAAGCACGAATAAAGTACAAGTTACCTGCTATATTGCTATATATATTATCTTGTGAGAGGGAGTGGGGTTGGAGGGCAAGTAAAAATAGACAGTAAAAGAGATGCCACAAAATGCTTTATATACCCCTACCTACATAAAATAATATCAATGTGTGCATATATAGATGAGGAAATTTAAAAAAAAATAGTATGAATCTACATCGACTGAAATGTGCCTAGTAAAAATTAAATAAAATTGCAGACTAACATGTATAGTAGTATTCTGTGGGTGAAACCAAGTTACAAATATATTTTTAGGTGTTTAACTTTATAGGAGAAATGCATACTGTGCAAAGACATACATCAGGCTGCAAATATTGGTTACAAGGAGTAGAAAAGATGGAGATGGTGGGTGGGAGGAAGGTGGTTATATGTGTCTTTATACACCTTTGCGCTGTCTTGTTTCACATTTTACAAGTGTGAATGTATCTGTTACCAATTGCCATGTAACAAACCACTCTAACTAATAAGCTTTTTAAAACAAGAAGCATTTACTTTTTCGTGATTTAATGTGTTTCTTGGTGGCTCTTCTGACCAGAACTGGCTTAGCTGAAGCTGGCTCAGCAGGAGCCTCATTCATGTCTAGTGGTTGACTTCATGTCACTCAGGTGATGGAGGTCAATTGGTCACATACTGCTCATCATCCAGCAGGCTAGCCAAGGTAAGCATCACAGTAAGTCACAAGGCTCCCAAGAGCAAGAAGAAAGCAAACTCCAATGTGTGAGTACTTCATATGCCTCTGCTTGTGACACCTATATCAACATCATATTGCCCAAAACAAGTCACAAGGTCTGAAGAAGAGTCCTAATGAAGGGCATGGATAGAGAGAAAATATTAAGTTGTAGGTATTTTTACAACCAAATACAATGTACTGCTAAACTTATTTTCATTATAATGTTATCAATTTCTGTTGTTTCCCATTGAAGGCATCCTAATTCAGGTACATACTGTCTTGTAAGAAGGAACTTTCTTAGGGGATGTTGTAGTCTGAATGCTTATGTCCCCCTGAAATTCATATGTTGAAACCTAATCACCATTGTGATGATACTAAGAGGTGAAACCATTGAGATGTGATTAAATCATAAGGGCAGAACCCTCATGAATGGTATTAGTGCTCTTATTAAAGAGACTCCAGAGAGCTGCCTTGCCACTTCTACCCTGTGATGGCACAGCAAGAAGGCTCCATCTATGAAGCAGGGAATGACCCTTCACCCTGTACCTAATGTTTCAGTGATCCAACCTTGAATTTCCCAGCCTCCAGAACTGTGAGAAATAAATTTCCGTTGTTTATAAGCTACCCAGTTTATAATATTTTGTTAAAGAAGCATGATTAGTCTAAGACAGGGGGATCCTACATGAAGTATTTTTTATTTTCCTTTACGCCATGCTGAGTCTCTTGTTTTCTATACTTGCAGACTTCATTGGAGTATGGTTGAGGAGTCTATACCTCTCAGTTTACATGGGATTGTCTAGTTTATGCTTGTCTCTTTGATTTCCCATAAAATTTAGGATTTGCTCTGGATTTTTCTTTTATTTAATAAAAAATATTATTACTAATTCTTGTATTAAAACAAGCCAGATGAGTTGGGGAACCTCTATTTTATACTTGAAGTTTCTGTCATGGTCTCATGTAAGACAGTATAAGATGCACATAGAATGGGATTTTTACCTTAATCAATTCCATATACATGGAGAATGACAAACAACAACTTACCTCTGCTTTTCAGATAATTTCCAGATGTTATATTCAAACACCTCTCTAGGGAATTCAAGTGATGCAGCTGATGTTAGGTGGCAGTGGAAAAAGTACTGCTGCTACCCCTGTTGGCAGCTGTGGATACTAGTCATTTGTGCTGCACCCCATAGAGAGGTCCACAAGGTGCATGAGACTGGCCATTACCCATTAGCCAGGATCAGTGGGCAATGTGACAAATTACTGGCTACAGGTAAGTAGAACGCAGTCAGGAAACAGTGACTGAGCACATCTGACCACACTCACGACAGTGATTTTTTTTCCAAATATTTATTAATTTTAATGTCTGGTAATATTTTATTTAATTTTTTGCTTCTTTTTAATGAATTCGTTTCAAAGCAATGAGCTTTTAAAAAGTAAATGTTTAATTAAAAATTAATACTGAATTGCAATTACTAAAGAAAATTGATGATGAATGTCATCTTCAAAAATATTTGTAGAAGAGGCAGGGCAGGATGGTGGACTAGAGGTGCCCAATGTGTGATGCTCCCATGGAAAGGAGCCAGAGCATGAAAGGACAGATTAGCTTGGAAGAGAGAATTGGTGGGAGAGCATGGGAGTACAGTGGGAGCCTGGCGAGTACTGTGTGGAACACAAAAACGAAGCAGGGTAGTGTAGAGAAGAAAGAGGCATGTGGCTTCAGGCACTACCATAAATCCCAAATCAGGATTAGCCAAGAGAAATTCTCCCTTGAGGCAGAAGGAATCTGCCTGGCTGTTAGCACTTCCCAGAAATAACCCTCCTCCTGCTCCTGCCCCAGGCTGTCCACACCACCATCATGGTTACTTGCACAATTGTCTAGTCCCAGAGAGCTGAGGCTCTTCTCCCTGAACAGGAGTTCATCCTGCATTGTTCACTCAACCATGTGAACCCACATTGCCCATGCAGCACAGGTGACTGTGCAGCTCCAACCTTCTAGCCACCTGTGCAGCTCCTGCCTTTCATCAACCTGCATGGCTCCAGCCTTCCAGCTGCCTGCGTGGCCCTGGCAGCCCACATGACCCCAACCACCCAGTTCCCATGTTGCCCTACCCACTTTTATGGGCCCACCCATCAAGCTGCCTCGGCCACCCACATAGACCCAGACATCCAGCCATCTGCGTGGTCACAGCTGCCAAAGACACATGAGTAGACCCACCTGCACATGTGGGCCCAGTGATCCTGTCACCTGCATGGCCCAGCTGCCCCAGCTGCCCAGACAGCCCCACCCACCTGAACAGGCATGGCCCCATGTGCAGCCATAGACACAGTCACAGCTGCTGGCATCCCCTGGAAATACTGACTCTACCCAAACTGCTGAATGTACCCAGAACAAAAACTAGAACACTCCACACAATAGGCAATATATAATAAATCTATGAGAAGGAGTTAACAAAAAAAGAAAAAAAAATGTTATTCAAAAGCCAACCCAGAGTAATAGAAGTAACAACCAGATGACAAGACATCAACATAAGGATACTAGAAATATGAAAAAATAAACAAGAAAATATAAACAAACACTATAATTCTCAAATACCAAACCATATACAACAGGAAACCCTTGGTATCTCTGAAACAGAATTCTTAGTAAAGATCTTAAAGAAACTTGATGAGATATAAGAAGATTCAGTTAGAGAAACCAACGAAATGACAAAATCAATCCAGGCCACAAAGGAAGGAATTTACAAAGAGACAAATACCATAGAAAGAATGTAACAGAACTCCTAGAACTAAATGATTTATTCAGTGAAATAAAAACTACAATTGAGAGCATAAGCAGCAGGCTAGAGTAAGGGAAGAAATATTTTATGATCTTGAAGATAGTCCTTTTGAAATAACCCAAGCAGAAAAAAAGGAAAAAAGAAAAAGAAATAAATAATAAAAACAAAGACAATCTAAGAGAGCTAGCAGACCACCTTAACGACACAAACATCCACATCATGTGTGTTCCAGAAGGGGAATAGAAAGGAAAAAGCATTGAAAAGATATTCAACAGAATAATAGTGGAAAACTTCCCCAGTATTTGTAAAGATATGGACTTCCGAATCCAAGAGTCTCAAAGATCCCTAAGCAGATTCAATCCAAAAAGGTCCTCTTCAAGACACATTGTAGTCAAACTGTTAAAAGAAAAAGGGAAAATCCTAAAATCAGCAAGAGAAAAGCACCAAATCATCTATAAATGAGTCCCCATTAGACTAACAGCAGCTCAACAGACTTCTCAACAGAAACCCTATATGCCAGAAGAGAATGGGATGATGTATTTAAAATACTAAAAGAAAAAAACAAACAAAGAACAACAAAAAAAAACCTGGCAGTCAAAAATACTATATCTGGCAAGGCTATCCTTCAGAAATGAAGGGGAAACAGTGTATTTCCCAGACAAACAAAACCTGCAGGAGTTCACTACCACACAACCAGCTCTACAAGAAATCTTTAAGGGAGTACAGCATTTGGAACTCAAGAAATGATAATCATCACCATGAATACATGAGAAAAAACAAACACCACTTGTAGAATAGAAATGGAAATGAGAAAGAGAAAGAAACTATACATACCACAATTTTTAAAAAAAAATGAACACTGAAAACAAACAATAAAAGGGAAAAAAAAGGAAAAAAATATATTTAAAACAACCACCAGAAAACCAATTAAATGTCAGGAGTAAGATAATACCTTTCAATAACAACTCTAAATATAAATGAATTAAATTCCCCACTCAAAAGACACAGAATGACTGATTGGATTACAAAACTAGACCTATGTGTGTGCTGTCTATAAGAGACTCATCTCACCTGTAAATACACACCTGGATTAAAAGTGAAGGGATGGAAAAAGATATACCATTCAAATGGAAACCAAAAATGAGCAGGAGTAGCTATTTTTATTTCACATAAAATAGACTTTAAATGAAAAACCATAAAAAGAGACAAGAAGGACATTATATAATGATAAAGGGATCTATTCAGCACGACATAATATTCATAAATACATATGCACCCAACACCAGAGCACCCAGATATATAAAGCAAACCCTATTAGTGTAAAAAAAGAGATAGACCCCAATATGATAATAGTTGGTGTATTAGTCCATTTCTGTGGCTTATAACAAAATACATGGAAGTGGGTACTTTGTTAGAACACAAAATTTATTTTTTACAGCTGTGGAGTCAGGGAAGTACAAAGTCTGGGGAACACATCTGGTGAGGGTCTTCTGTGATGGTAACTTTACAAAAATGCAGGGGTCTCACATGGCAGAAAATGGCAGAGGAGAGAGTGAGAGAGAGATCCTCATGAGCTCTCTTTTTAAAGCTCTCAGAACCATGCCCATGAGCACCATTAAATAATTTAGTACAGTAGGGCCCTCATAATCTAAGCACCTCTTCAAGACCTCACCTTTCAATTACCATAATAGGACTTCCCAACCTAAACAGTTACAGTGGGAATTAAGTTTCACTGTCTTTGGGGGTCATTGCAATTGCATTTGGGGGCCTGAACACAACTCTCAGCACTGGACAGATAATCTAGGCAACAAATCAAGACAAGATTTAAACTACACTTTAGACCAATTGGACTTGGCAGATATCCACAGAACTTTTCATCCAACAACTACAGAATATATATACATTCTTCTCAACAGCACATAAAACATTCACTGGGATAGACCACATGTTAGGTCACATATAAAGTCTGAAAAAATTTTTAAAAACTCAAATGATTTCATGTATCTTCTCAGACCACAATGGATTAAAGCTAGAAATAAATAAGAAGCAAAACAGTGTAAACCATGCAAATACATGAAAATGAAATAGCATGCTCCTGAACAACCTACGGGTCAAAGAAGAAATTAAGCAGGAATCCAAAAAAAAATTATTGAAAGTAATGAAATTAAAGGCACATAATACCAAAACCTGTGGGATACAGCAAAAGCAGTATTAAGAGGGAAGTTTACTGCAATGAATGCTTCCATCAAAAAATAGAAAGATTTTAAATAAGCAACCTAAGACTACACCTCAATGAACTAGAAAAACAAGAACAATCCAATCCCCAAATTAGTAGATGGAAATAAGATCAGAGCAGAACAAAATGAAATAGAGTAATGAAAGAAGAGTAATTACAACTGACACCACAGAAATAAAAAGAATCATTAGAGAGTATTATGAATAATTATACAACAAATTTGAAATCCTAGAGGAAATAAGCAAATTTCTGGACATGTACAAACTACCAGGATTAAAACAATAAGACATAGAAAATCTGAACAGACCATTAATAAGCAAAGAGATTGAAGCAGAAATAAGCAGTCTCCCAACAAAGAAAAGCTCAGGACAAGACAGCTTTGCTGCTGAATTCTACCAAACCTTTAGAGAGAAATTAATACCAATTCTCTTCAAACTATCCCCAACAATTGAACAAGGCCATTCTCCAGCTCATTCTATGAGGCCAGCATCACCCTGATACCAAAATGAGACACAGTAACAAAAAAGAAAATTATGGGACAATATTTTTGATGAACATAGACATGAAAACTCTCAACAAAATATTAGCAAACAGCATACAGTGACACATCGAAAAAAATTATTCTTCATGATCTATTGGGATTCATCCCAGGGATGCAAGGATGGTTCAACATATGCAAGTCAATATATGTGATACACCACATCAATAAAATTAAGGACAAAAGCCATGTGATTATCTCGATAGACATAGAAAAAGCATTTCACAAAATTCAAAATCCCTTCATGATAAAGACTGTCAGCAAATTAGGTATAGAAGGAAATTATCTCCACACAATAAAAGCCATATATTACAAACCCACTGCCAGTACAAACCTGAATGGGGAAAAGCTGAAAGCCTTTCCCTTAAGAACAGGAACAAGACAAGAATGCCTACTCTCACCACTCCTATTTAACATAGTACTGGAAGTCCTAGCAAGAGCCATCAGTCAAGAGAAAGAAATAAAAGGTATCCAGATTGGAAAAGGTGAAGTAAAACTCTCCGTGTTTGCAGTGACATGATCCTATGTGCAGAGAAACCTAAAGACTCTACCAAAAAAATTTAGTGCTGATAAATAATTTCAGAAAAGTTACAGGACACAAAATCCACACACAAAAATCAGTAGCATTTTCATACTCCAATAATAAACTACTAGCAGAAAAAAAAAATCAAGAAGGCAAGCTCATTTACAACACTCACTAAAAACATAAAATACCTAGGAACGAATCTGACCATGGAGGTGAAAGATCTCTACAATGATAACTACAAATCACTGCCGAAGGAAATTAGAGGTCACAAAAAGGTGGAAAGACATTCCATGCTTTTGAATTAAGAGAACTAACATTTTGAAAATGTCCATACTACCCAATGTGATCTACAGATTCAATGAAATCCCATCAAAGTACCAATGACATTCTTCACATAAATAGAAAAAAAAATTGTAGCATACATATGGAGCAACAAAAGACCCCTAATAGCCAAAGCAATCCTGAGCAAAAAAATGAATAAATAAGCTGGAGGCATTACTCTACCTGACCTTAAATTATACTGAAAAGCTATAGTAGCTAAAACAACATGGTACTTTCATAAAAACAGACACTCGGACCAATGTGATAGAATAGAGAACTCGGAAATCAACACAGCCAACTGATCTTCAACAAGGGCAACAAGAACATACCATTTGGAGAAGACTGCCTCTTCAATAAATGGTGCTGGGGAAACTGGGCATCCATAAGTAAAAGAATGAAACTAGATATGTACCTCTCACCATATATCAAAATCAACTAAAAATGTATTAAAAACTTATACATAAGACCTAATACTATAAAACTTCTAAAAGAAAACATAAGGGAAACACTTCAGAAAGTAGTACTGAAGACTATGAATATGGCCCCCAATGCACAGGAAACAAAAGAAAAAATAAACAGATGGGATTATATCAAACTAAAAAGCTTCTGTATAGCAAAAGAAACAGTTAGCAGAATTAAAATCAACCTACAGAATGTGAGAAGATTTTTGCAAACCATGCATCTGATGAGGGATTAATATCCAGAACTTACAAGGAACTCAGCAATTTAACAGTAAAAAACGCTAGTCACCCAATTATAAAATAGGCAAAGGAGCTGAATAAGTGTTTCTCAAAGGAAGATATACAAATGACCAACATGCACATGAAAAAGTACTCAACATCAGTAATCATCAGGGAAATGAAAATTAAAACCACATTGAGGTAATATCTCACTCCAGTGAGACTGGCTATTATCATAAAGGCAGAGAATAACAATTGCTGGCAAGGATGCAGAGAAGGGGAAATCTTCCTACACTGTTGGTGGTCCTGTAAATTAGTGCATCCACTATGGAAAACAGTATGGAGATTCCTCAAACAACTACAGATAGAACTGCTATATGATCCAGGAATCCCACTGCTACATAGATATCCAAAACAAGTGAACTCATCATGCTGAATAGATATCTGCACTCTCTTGTTTTTCGCAGCTCTAATAGCCAAGACTTGGAATCAGCCTAAATGTCCATTGTCCAATGACTGGATAAGGAAAATGTGGTAAATGTACTCAATGGAATGCTACTCTGCTATTAAAAAAAAAAAAAATGAAATTCTGCCATTCACAGTAACATGGTTGAACTTAGAGAAAATTACTTTAAGTGAAATAAACCAGGCACAGAAAGAGAAATAACATGTTCTCACTCGTAAGTGGGAGCTAAAAAAAAAAAAAGTAAATAAGCAAATACAATTTTTAAAAAGAGAAAGCACGATCACACTCATACATTGAATTTTCAGTAAAAAGAAACAGAACTTAGATTACCAGAGGTGGGAAAGGGGGTGGGGGTTGGGGATTTAGCAAGGAATTGGTAAAGGGCCACAGAAAAATGATTACATTGTGTAATGAATTACTATATAGGTACCGATATTCAACACAGTACTCCACAGATATGTACAATCCATTATGTTTCAAGAAAAAAATATTTAAAGTGTTTCTTATAGAAATAGAGTTGAATAATCATTATCATAGGTGACTGGGTGGGTGGGACGGGGGAAAAGTGGTAGACCGATGCATACAAAACTATGCTCTCTATCCTATGTGAACATTGTGCAGTATAGGCATGTATTGAAACAACACACTGTTCATCACAAATATGTGTGAATAAATGTTTAAAAAAGAAAAAAATACATTGTAAACATTTACCATCCACCATAAAGAGTATAGTGATATCATTGAAAAAAAAACAGAATATAATATTTAGTAAAAATATTTATTAAAAAAAGAATCAGATTTGAGACTGTTGGTAAAAGCATTTCCATATTCATCTTCAAAGTACTGATTTTCATTGAGATCAAATGGTTGTTTTATTTTCTCTCATCTTTCATTTAAAGGTTTTTCTTGCAAATATAAAAATTGCAGTGGTAGCTGTTAACATGCTGTTTTCGTAACTATTAGAAAAGCTTCACAAACAGGTGAACAAAGCAAGTTTTGTACTGGTATCACCAGATGCTAGAAATGAAAAAATTTAGCTTATTCTAGTACAGATTTGATGATAATGTTGTTGTTGATGATGATAATTAAAATAAAAGTATGGCTTTTGGAACTTCATTTTGTCAAGTGAGATATCTGACACTTTGGGTAATGGTCCTGTAAATTTAGATAGAAGCTCTGCACTGAAAATAAAATATGTTGTTTTTGTAGAGATAATATAAAGGCAAACTTTGGTGGAGCACATTAAGATAAAAATTATATTTGTTCTAAGTTAAGAAACCTATGGTGAAGAAATATGCTTGGAATTGCTATTGGAGCCCTCTTATTAGATTGTTATGTCCAATCAAACAGTTTTTAAAATACTCACTAGAATAACAGTGACCACTTGTCTTTTGATGCCCATTAAAAAACAGATTTTAGAAATATTTAAGACTTGCAGAAACTATTTTGCAAATCAATCTGAATGTTTTTAAAATGACAGTAAACTGCTTTTTAAAAGTCTTCTAAATTTTGTCTGCAAGTTCAAAATCTTTAACAAAGTACTCAGTGATATGAATGCCAAAAATTCTTCATATTTTTGACTTTCAGAATATTGAAAACCTATTTTTTACTTGAATGCAATGACATCGAGGAGGCCCTTGATACTGTAGCAAATAGATTTTTCAAAATATTAGACATTTCAGAATATTGAAAACCTATTTTTTACTTGAATGCAATGACATCGAGGAGGCCCTTGATATTGTAGCAAATAGATTTTTCAAAATATTAGACAAAATTATACAGAGAACAAAATCTTTGACAATTTTGTCTTGTAAAAGTACTTCTCAAGGTAAGTTTATTTGAATGGAGGGAAAAAGACAATAGCTATGAAAATATTTGAGCAGAAATATTTATGTTTTCATATCAAATATATAAGAATATATGTATTCCATTTAGGAGAATTTCTCCTTGGTTAGGTGTTACTTCACATTAACACATATTATTTTCTAAACTAACATTATAAAACATAGAGTGTAAGACCAACAGGTCATGGGGAAAACTTTAAATATGTTAAATATAATGAAATTTTGAATAGGACTACAAACAATTTTTTGAAAAAAATAACAAGACCATATTGAATAATGCATTCTTCGGGAAAAAACAACAATGATTTTTTTTTTTTTTTTTTTTTGTCCTTTTGGAGACCAGTCGCACCGCGCTCAACCAGTGAGCGCTGTGAGCACACCGGTCATCCCTATATAGGATCCGAACCCGCGGGCGGGAGTTCCCAGTGCTGCACTCTCCTGAGTGTGCCACGGGCTCGGCCCCAGATGCGTCTTTTGCAAATATTTTCTCCCAGTCTATGACTTGTCTTCTCATTTTCTTGACATTTTCTTTTGTAATGCAGAAGTTTATTTTTGTTTAAATTTAATAAAGTACTGCTTAACAATTATTTTTTCATGGATTATGCTTTTGCTGTCTTATCTAAAAGGTCAGTACCAACACAAGCACATCTAGGTTTTCTCCTCCATTACCTCTCAGGAGTTTTACAATTTAGTATTTTATGTCTATGATCCAGTTTGAATTAATTTTTCTGAAGGATGTAAGGAAGGTCTATGTCTAAATTCATTTTTGGCATGTAGATGTCATGTTGTTCTAGCACCATTTGCTGAAAAGACTGTCTTAGCTTCAATGTATTTCCTTGCTCTTTGTCTAAGATCAATGGGCTATATTTATGCAGGTCTATTTCTGAGATTTCTATTCTATTAATTGATTCATTTGTTTGTTCTTTTGTTAATATCACTGTTACAGAATTGATTACATAGCTTTATAGTAAGTCTTGAAGTATGGTAGTGTCATTTCTCAAACTTTGTTCTTCTTCAGTATTGAGTTGGCTATTCCAGGTTTTTAATGCTAGAATCAGTTTGTTGATATCCTCAAAATAACTTGCTACATTTATAATTGGTATTGGAAATTAATCAATAGATCAAGTTGGGAAAATTGATACTTAACAATGTTGAATCTTCCTATCCATGAACATAGAGTATCTTATCATTTATTTAGTTCTTCTTTAATATCTCTTGTCAGAGTTTTATGGCTTTCCTCTTATAGATCTTGTAAATATTTTGCTCATTTATATATAAATATTTTATTTTGGAGTCTGCTAGTGTACATGATATTGTGTTTTAATTTTCAAATTCCACTTGCTTATTGCTTTTAAATAGGAAAGTGATTGACTTTTGTATATTAGCCTTGTGTCAAAACCTTGATAAGTTCAGAATTTCTACATAGACAACCACATCATCTATGAACAAAGACATTTGTTTTCTTCACTCCCGATCTATATTCCTTCTATTTCCTTTTATTGTCTTAGTGCATTTGCTAGGGCTTTTAGTACAATGATCAAAAACCATAGTGATAAGGGGCATTCTTGCCTTGTTCATGATATTAGCAGGACAGCTTAAAGTTTATTACCATGAAGCATTATGTTAGCTGCAGATTGTTCATTCATTTGTTCTTTTTTGTTTGTTTGTTTTTTCAGCCAGGAACTGGTCCATTCTCTCTGAGGAAGAGCAAGAGGGCCAGTATGGCTGAAGCTGAAAGGTTGAGGGGGAGAATGGTGGGACATAAGGTCAGAAAGAAAGGGGCCAATATATGATTTTTTAGAGTCTTGGAGGTTACAGTAAATATTTTGAGTTTTAATCTGAACGGGGTGATTCCGATTAAATAATCTGAATCTATTTTTACAAAAGTAACATAATCTGAAATATTTTTACATCATCATTCCAGCTCTTTTATTAAAAAGAGACTGAAGAAATGTGCAGACAGACCAGTTTCCAACTTAAAGTGATATGATGGTGCCTTACATCATGTTGGCAGGAGTGTAGGTGGTGAGAAGGGGATGGAATCTGGGTTCTTTTAAATACAGCTCCAAAAAAAAAAAAAAAGTGCTGATCTGTTTCATGTGTGTTGGAGAGAAAGAGATCAGTCAAGAAAAACTTCAAGATTTTGATCTGAACAAATAAAAGGATGAAGGGAGAGAAAGAGATCAGTCAAGAAAAACTTCAAGATTTTGATCTGAACAAATAAAAGGATGAAGGGAGAGAAAGAGATCAGTCAAGAAAAACTTCAAGATTTTGATCTGAACAAATAAAAGGATGAAGTTAATAGCATCTATTGCATAGGGTAATGAAGATTCAATGAGAGGATGTAGGGAATGGGCTTTATTTATACTAGGTGCTGAAATGTTCAACAACTCTCTTCCTCTCTTATTCTGAAACCCTTGAGATGTACATAACCTTTGGGCTAGTTTTTGACTATGTAAGGAAATCTGAATAATTTTACCACTGGTCTTGATTTATTCTTATGCCTTTTGTCAAAAAGGATGGAACAACGGGTAGATGGTTTGACGAGCTGAAGTTGAGAAAAGAGCACAAGTTTAAGGTTCAGTTTTAGCAGAGGGGTGATGAATGTCTACTTTGTGTCCTGAATTGTGCTAGATGTGTAGACATATTGTCTCGTTTAATCCTATTTGAGGTTGATGTTATAATTCCCATTCATAAGTAAGGAACCTGAGATTTAAAGAGGCTAAACAGCTTATCCAGTGTCACAGAAAAGCAGAACTATGATTTAAACAAAAGAGAGCTTTACCTTACCACCAGTCTTTATAAAAACTTAGTCTTCACAAAGGTTTGTTCATCTCTCATGGACTATTTTTAGAAGCATAAATTGATTGGTGTGAATAGACACTTTTGCTTTACACCTTTCTTTTGTTTATGTGTGTGTGTGTGTGTGTTTAGCCATTTTTATATTATAACCATGATGAACTACGTATGTGGTTTTTCAAATTTTATGCCATTTTTGACCTTTTGCATACCCCTTTTCCTCTCTGTGAAATGCCCTCTCTTTACCCACCAGTAAAACTTTTGTACCTCCTTAAAATTTCACCTTAATCACTACATGAGTATTTTTTTTTCTGTAAGTTTCACTGATTCCCCCCAGGTGGAATTAAGGTTGCCTATACCTGTTCTCCTATTTCATTCTACAGAGGCTCAACCACATAATTGCCATATTGCATGATGATGAAATATCTGTCTACCCAACAAGGATATGAGCTTCCTGAGGGCACAGATTTGTCTTATTTGTCTCTGAATTTCCAAGCCTGAGTCACTGCCAGACACATAGACTCAGAATAAAGACATGCTGCTGTATAAAGGGGAGAACTCCTCAAAATCCACATGGTGTGCATGAAATTACACCACAAAAGCTTTCCTTATATCATGAGGCTAGTTAGAAAAAAAATTGGGGGGGGGGAGCTTAATGTTGCCTGTCTCCGCCAAGTATAGTCACTCTGAAATAGTTGACTCTAGACTTCAAGATCTCCCTAAAAGGGAATGTTGCTCTCTCCTAGGAATTAGGAAATGTTACAGCACATTTCAATACGTGACACCCTGCCTACATTTGGTTCATTTACAGTTTTCCTCTCAGCATTGTGGGGTGGCTCTACGAGGAGCCTGATGCTATCTTCCTTGAGAACTCATGCTCTGTGCAGAGGCAGTCCTTGAATGGGCATTGCACCTTGCTATTCTATCCCAAGTTTGCATCCGACAATAAATACTTGTGATATTTAAAAACCCACTCACCAAAGCGACAGATGTGCTATGGGGAACTACACTGTAAGGAGGTTCTGTGTTGTATGTGTGTTTATTTGTGTGTGTTTGTATGTGACAAATGTATAAAGTATATGAGCTTTTCCTACTCTAATTTATTACATAATAGAACTTAATGTGCCCCAGACCTGTTAGGAGAGTAGAAGCAAAGGGCTTCTATTGCTGTCTATGGATTAATCCTACCAAATTCTTATCATGAGCAGAGGTGATCCTGAGACTTAAAAGAGCTGAGTAGAAGAAAAAAACACTGGTTCAAGAAGATAAGAAAAGAGAGGCCACTTCTGAGATTTGATGCAAAGACTTGGCAGGCCCCATATTTTTTCAGTTGCAATTTATGCTTTCAGGATGTTGCTTCATCATAACTAATGTTTTGTCTGTCACACACACACACACCTTGGCCGTACAGCAGGAGATCAAACACACACACACACACACACACACACACACCCTATACACACAAACCTGCAGCTGACAGAAAGCTCAGTTTGAGGCCTGAAGGAAATGCAAATACATAATTATGGCTCTGAATCTGCCTTTGCCTCACCAGGGAAAATTTGCATGTAGGGAAAGGAAAATGGAGTATCTATAGTTTGGGGTTTTCAGAAAAAAAAATTGACCTTGAGCAAGTTTGTCTGTGAGTTACTGAAGCCAAGACTTATTTGCAAGGTTGTGTTACAGGGAGGCTCATAGCACCTGAAGAAAACATCTCCCGTAAAGTTAAAAACAGA
>NW_007729225.1:22941-25348 GCF_000696425.1 Galeopterus variegatus | reverse complement strand
TTGTGTTACAGGGAGGCTCATAGCACCTGAAGAAAACATCTCCCGTAAAGTTAAAAACAGATTTCTTGATCACTGTAAACACCAAACCTACTTAGAGGCTTAAAAATAAGTATTTTTGAACAAATCAGAAAATAACATCCTCGTTAAAATAACAACAACAAAAAAAAAAATAGCTAACATTTATGAAGCAATGGAACACTTATCAATTGCCAAGCACTTCATATTTGTTAAGTACTTACTTGTACTGGGACTAGTTGAGATTGTTATATATTTTACCTTAATCAATCCTCACTGTAAGTCTATGTAATAGTTGTTATTCCTCATTGTACAGAAGAGAAAACCCAAACTCAGACAGGAAAGGTTATTTGACCAAAGCCATATAGAGGGTAGATGAATGGGCAATTAGGTTACCTAGATTCCAAATCAATTTCAGTCATTAACAGCTTATTCTAATTCAGAAATGTTGTCAAAAAGTTGCAATTGTCTAATACATTTTTCTTTGATTTTAAAATAATTTTGTTCCTGAAAAAACTTAATATATGGTTATTATAAATATTCAAACTTCTTAAACACAAAGAAAAGAAAATAAACATCATAGAAAATTCACATGCAGAGATAAACAGTTAATGTTTGGGTGAGTGCCCCACTAAGCATTTCCCTATGGATGTACAGAAATATGTACAAGATTTTATATAAATGGAATAATACTGAACATACAGCTCTAAAATCTGTTTTATTTTTCACTCAGCAATATGTCATGGGCATCTTTCCACATCAATAAATATAGATTTACATCATCATTTTTAATTGCAGCATAATTAGAAATCACAATATTTTTAAAAGGCAAAAAATGTCAAACTGTCTACTCCAACCTCATGTCCAGTGTAAAAGTATTCTATATAATTTTCCTAGCTGATAAGCATGTCGATTTTGCTGAATACTGTCATTCAAAGACAACTTTACTTCGGATGGAATGAAGCCAAATTTGTCCTATCTGTTTCTTTCATCTGCTAAAGTGTTAGTCTATATTATTAAAACTACTTATAACTCAAGCTTTTTCTCTTCTCAGTCAAGGCTTCCCCAAGCTAAACAGACACAGCTCTACTATCTTCCTCATGAGTCAGAATTTCTAAAACTTTTCCAATTTGAATACCCTCCCCCAGATATGGTTTGGTGAGTACATGAACTGAGCATAGTTCTCCACCCGTGGTATGACTAGCATAGGACATAGTGCTGTTTTCCAGTCCCGTGATTTGAACACTTTCTTTTCCCCGCTATAGTCTAACATAGAATCCTTTAGATGAATGAACAAATGGATTGGAGTTATGTAGAACTGGAACCAGTACTATGGGTGTCCATGAAGTCTTTGTTTCATGAGTCATTCAGAGAATGAATAAAATGTGTCTTTTTTGAATTGCTCAGACAGGCAAAGTCGGTAGAATGAACCAAAAGACATTTAGATGTTTATACTTATTGAAAAGTCAACTACCTGAACTCAGGAAAAAAATCTGAAAACATCATGGAAACCTCCATGGGAGTTGACCAGGCACTCAATATCACCCAACCCAACATTTTTATTATTTCACATTATCAATTGCAGGTCCAAATGTTTCTAGAGCCTTGTCCAATGGCACATAGTAAGGAAGAGGGAAGACCACGTTTGCTGAAATGTATTTGCAAAATAGCACTGCTGGAATGTTAATGTAATGATGAGGGTTTTCAGTTGAACTATTTTCAGGTAGCTTATGTGAAAAGAGAGACTAAACTTGACAGACTGTGCTTCAAAGTCATGGGCCAAGTTTCCTTCTCAGAACTAAAACAGAAACTACTGTTGAGTTTTGTTATCTGGAAGGCAGCTGAGAGTTGGGCTTGAGTAATTCAAATGTTAATTGCAAATTCACTACTTATCAGATAAAATTACAATGAGTCAATTTCCTTTTCTCTCTTTCTGTTTTTTGAGTGTTTTCTCTGTTGATGGCAGATGTTGAGGTTGCAAATTCATTGTGTGCCATACATGCAGAAAAATCTTCTTTCCAAGGTGGGTTTTTTTCCTCTGTATTTTTGTTGGTTGTCTACTTAAATTAACCTTCCCTAATGAGACAGAAATTTGATGGCTATGTCTGTAATTTACTGGCTGTGAAATTAGTTAGTCTGGATAATTCATCCCATGGGTGACAAGGGTGAGATCACAAAGTGAAACACCAGGTGAGAATGAAAAATGCAAAGAATGGCTCTCCTGCAATTACATCCATAGAGTTTCCATGTGGAGGCTAAGAAGAGAATGAATATGGCAAGCCCAGCCTCTAGGTGACCCCAATTTATCACCAGTCCACCTTCATGCCCAGTACATCCCACTGGGAGCTTAGCTGAGTCAGACTCACTACTTAGAATGTAAAACTACCAGATG
>NW_007729225.1:21002-21948 GCF_000696425.1 Galeopterus variegatus | reverse complement strand
ATAAGACATTTGGGGTTGCATTGTTACTGAATTAGCTCTGCTTTGTTACAAAAATGTTCTAAATAGATATTCCTTCAGATGTGAGAAGGAAGGGATAAAATTCTGTAAGTAAATGAATATGTAAATGCTAAGTATCTACTGTAGAGTTTCTTAGAATTTATAAGTTTATGTCTTGCAAGTCTCAAGATGGGATAAAGATATGCATTGCTTTTAAAATTAGTTGGCCATGTTATTAAAGGATATAATTTCCCAAGGATACTCTTTGTAAATACTGATTGTTAGAGATTTTTTTTGTATTGCAAATGAGGATCTTGAGGTGCAAAATGGTTATGTATTCAACTGACAAGATCAACACTGCCCTCAATTTAATGGCACAATTTTGCCCAATTCTTCATCCATGTCTCTAGTCAGATCTCTGGAAACATCTGTGTGCAATATTCAAAAAGCTAAGACCATAAATAAAAATGGGAATTTGGTAAAGAAAAATGATGCTACTAAAAGATCACTAATAACATGCTCATCTTTGTTTTGACAAACTTGGAACTCAGGCCAGAAAAGTGATGGGCTTTTCTCAAAACTGCAAGGTGAACTAACAGGTGTCTGGGGAGAAAGATTATGGTACAGACATACAATAGACTGCCTAAAGCCTGAAGAAGAAGCTGGGGGAGATGGATATTCTTTGGGAAATTAGGAAATTAAATAGCACCCATCTATATAGAGAAATATAGAAAGCCACACAAATATCCAGGAAAACAAGCATGCTTAGAGAAGACCTGAGACAAACCTAAGATTTTTACCTTGGACTGATCCCTAGAACAACCACAAGACTGGCCAAGTATTAGAATGCCCCAGCACAAAGCCAATCAAGGAACACTAGGAGAGGTATTTGGTCTTTCTTTCTTTCTTTCTTTCTTTCTTTCTTTCTTTCTTTCTTTCTTTCTTTCTT
>NW_007729225.1:16145-19355 GCF_000696425.1 Galeopterus variegatus | reverse complement strand
ACATAAAGGCAGCTTATAAACAAATTGTAAACAAGAAATGTGAAATTGTCTTGAAAACATCAAAATAAAAGTGTCTTATCACACATAAGGGCTACTCAATGAAATGAATAGCTGCTTGCTCATTAGAAAACATGGCATCTAGAAGGCAGTGTGACAACCTATTTAAAATGATGTAAAAAAAAACAAAACCTCAAATTCTATATCTGCTGAAACCATCCTTCAAAATGGAGAGAGAAATTAAGACATTTTCAGTTCAACAAAAGTTTATTAGTACTAGACTTGTTCTATAAGAAATGCTAAAGGTAATTTTTTAACTTGAGATGAAAGAACTCTAGAGATTAACTTGATGCCATATTAAAAAATAAAGATCTCTGATAAATGCATACACTTGGATAGATGCAAAAGACAGTATGACAACATTTTTGGTTTGTAACTTCAATTTTTATTGATAACAATTTAAAAGACAAATGTATAAAACTTATCAATCTGTTATATTGGACACATTTCTGAAGATAAGTTTATGACAACAAAAACTTAAACGAGAGGGAGGCTAGAGCTGTGTAGACCTATAGTTTTAGATGTTACTGAAACCATGTTGGTACCACTTCAAATTAGATTGCTATAATTTTAGAATGCTAAATGTAATCCTTATCATAACCACAAAGAAAATGTCTGAAGAACATACATGATAGAAAATAGCAAGAGAATGAAAATACTTCAGTGGACAAAAAAACTTATTAAACAAAAAAAGAAGGCAGTAATGGAAGAAACAAGACACAAAAAAGGAAGAGAAATCTATGAGATATACAGGAAACTAATACCAAAATGGCAAAAGTAAGTTCTTCCTTATCAGTGATTACTTTAAATGTAAATGGATTAAAACATGCAATGAAAAGGCAGAGATTTTTAGAATATATTTTAAAAAAACAAAAACAATTATTTGCTATAGTCAACAGACTAGCATTATATCCAAAGACACAAATAAGTTGAAAGGAAAGATGAAAAAATATTTTATGCAATTAGTAAACAAAATATAGCTGAGGCAGCTATACTAATATCAGACATACAGGCCATATGATTCAGCAGATCCAATGGTGCTTGAAGTGTTTAGTGGCAGACAGAGATGCTGTTTAGAGTTTTTGACAGGCCTCTATAGGTGAGTTACAGGGCAGGCCCTTAGGTTTTTAGAGCAAAGTCCTATCATTTCTCACAGATAAGTATTCTCTTTTTGAGAAACAGGTCCTGGCCTATTACTGATCCCAGTAGGGACAGAATGCTTAACTATGGGCCACAAAGTTACCAAGTGACCTGAGCTGTCAATTGTGAAGTGGGTATTATCTCATTCATGAAGGCATAAAGTTGGGTATGCATAGCAGCAATTTATTATCAAATGGAAGTAATATATTCATGATTAGGGCTCGAGTAGGCCCTGAATACACAAGTAAGTTACATGAACAAGTAGCCAGAATGTCCGTGGTCCCCATTCTTACTTTGCTGCCATCTCTCTTCCAAGCTGCACCTATGGCCTCTTGGGGAATTCCCTACAGTCAGTTCTCAGAGGAAGAGAAGAATCAGTCTTGGTTAAGGGATAACTCTGCCTGATATGCTGGTACCACTTGTAAGTGGACAGCGGCAGCACTACAGACTTTTTCTGAAGGAAAAATATTCCTGAAGGACAGTGGTGAAGAAAAGCCCTCCCAGTGGGCAGAACTGGCAAATAACATGATACTTGTGTTCCATATGAATGCTCACTAAAGGATGACCAAAGCAGAGGATTTTAACCATCAAGAGGATGGCATGACCCATTCTGTGGATACCAGTCAACTTCTTTCCCCAGACATCACTGTCATCACCCAATGGATTCATAAACAAAGTGGTTATGGTGGAGAGGATGGAGGACATGAATGGTAGGAGCAACATGGACTTTCACTCTCCAGTGACAACCTGGCCATGGTTACCACTGCATGCATAATCTGCCAGCAGCAGAGACTCATACTAAATTCTCAGTATGGCACCATTTCCCTGGGTAATCAACCAACTACCTGGTGGCATATTTATTATATTGGATTGCTTCCATCATGAAAGTAGCAGCATTTTATTCTTACTGGAATATACACTTTCTCTGAATATGAATTTGCCTTCCCTGCTACAATGTTTCAGCCAAAACTTCCATCCATGGACATACAGAATGCCTTACCCACTGTCACGGTATTCCACACAGCATTGCTTCTGATCGAGAAACTGACTTCATGGCAAAAGAAGTGTGGTTATGGGCCCATGCTCATAGAATTAACTAGTCTTAACATATTCCCCACCATCCTGAAGCAGCTAGCTTAAGAGAAGGTGAATGGTCTTTTGAAGTCTCAGTTATTGTACCAGCTAGATGGCAACACCTTGTGGGGTTGGAGCAAGGTTCTCTAGAAGGTTTATGTGCTCTGAATCAGTGCCCAATATATATTGCTATTTCTCTCATACCCAGGTTCATGTGTCCAGGAATCAAGAGAAAGAAATGGGAATAGCACCACTCACTATTACCGTTGGTAACTCACCAGCAAAATTTCTGCTTCTTGTGCTCACACTTTATGCTCTGCTTGCCTAGAGATTTTAGCTCCAGAGAGAGGAATGTTTCCATGAGGAGACACAACAATGATTTCTCGTACCCCTTGGGTGACAACAGCTAGTAATATGTATCACATATTTCAAGATAGCCAGAAAAGAGGATCTTGAATGTTGTAACCACAAAGAAACGATAACTGCTTAGGTGATAGATATCTAACTATTCTGATTAGATCTCTATACAATATATGAATGGATTGAAACAACAAATTGTACCCCATAAATATGTACAATGAAAAAAAATCAAAATAAAAAGAAACACACACACACACACACACACACACACAGAGAGAGAAATGAATTCTATTGAACTGGAAGTTAAAACTGTTGACCAGCTGCTCTGAACTTCTCCTGACTGAATCAACAGGAAGAGAAGAGTATTACTGCACAGGTGGGCTTATTGATCCTGACTTTCAAGGGAAATTGGACGACTACTTCACAGTGGAAGTAAAGGAGAGTGTGTCTGGAATAGAAGAGATCCTTTAGAGTGTCTGTTAGTATTAACATTCCCATGATTAAGATCAATGAAAAATTACATCAACCCAATCCAGACAACTTCTAATGGCTCAGACTCTTCAGGAATAAATATTTGGG
>NW_007729225.1:15119-15689 GCF_000696425.1 Galeopterus variegatus | reverse complement strand
TACATCAACCCAATCCAGACAACTTCTAATGGCTCAGACTCTTCAGGAATAAATATTTGGGTTACTCTAGAAGGTAAAAAACCTCCAGGAATTTGCTGAAGGCAAAGGGAATACAGAGTGGGAAGTAGAAGAAGATAGTTACAAAAACTAGCTAGGACCATGTGGCCAGTTATAGAAATGAGAAGTGTTATTGTCATGGGTATTTCTTCCTTATTTTACGAAATCACTCACGACAATTACAGTCCTTGTTTTTGCAACTAATAGCGTAGTCATATTAAATATAATATCTTAGTTTTCTCTTTCTTACTCCCTATCATGTAACATAAGATGTACAAGACATTTTCAAAAAGTTCACGGAAATATTTGCATCATTTTTAAAAATTTTATTCTCACAAATTTTTTGAAGTACCCTCATATTGACTTTCTTACAGTATTTAAATAGTGTTAACTTTAAATTATAGTATTTAAGCTATGGGATATCAAGAAGAGTAACATCACTTAAGAGTTTTACCTCCTCCTCTAGGGAAGGGGTTAAGTGCATTTTTGGTTGTATGCAAGATAGTTGTGTCA
>NW_007729225.1:13116-14716 GCF_000696425.1 Galeopterus variegatus | reverse complement strand
AAGGGTGGAGTTGTGATGCATAATCTTACATATTAACTTGACTATGCCATGGGGTATACAGTATTTGGTCAAACATTTTTTTCTGGGCATTCCTCTGAGGTTGCTTTTAGATGAGTTCAACATTTAAATTGAAGACAGAATAAAACAGAATACTCTTCCTAATGTGGGTGAGAATGATTCAATCAGTTTAAGGCTTCAATAGAACAAAAAGGCTCACCCTAACCTTCTTGTGCCTGAAGGCTGCTGACCTTTGAACTTGAACTACACCATCGCCATTTTTTTTTCACACCAGGATATTATCCTAGTCTCAGACCTGTATGTCCATTATGTCAATTTCTAAGACGACATACAGGACAAAGGTAAAACCAACTGATTAGATACTATGCCTTATACGTAAGACTTAGTCAAATCATTTCAAAGCTAAATCTATCATAGTGCTTTTAACAAAGGGTTTAAAATAGAGAAGAAACCTCTATGTTTTCAAACTCCATAACTCTATTCTAGATTCACCTGATTTTTAGGCTCTAAACCCTTTACCCTAGCTGCTGTTCTCCATATACATATCCATACCTTATTAACAATAATATGCTTGCTAATATGCTGTAGCGGAATGATTTAGCCTCAGGGATGTTCCTGGAAAATAATTTTGGTGAGATGTGATTACTGTTTTACTTGGTTGTGTGGGTAGTGATTGACTCTGGTTGGACATAGGAGGAAGTAGGGACAATTAAGTGCAATGAATTGACATGGAATATATGTTATTTCTCTCACAANTCATATTCTAGATTGTTTCTCTTTTAAATATGTGTATAAGAATTAATTAAAGTGTCCAGGTATGGTCTAGGAGTCAGAATAAACAGGCATATAACTCTTCATATTAGGTTACATACACATGTGTCTGCATGGATGTGTGTGTACATATACATATATACATGCTATTTATATATACATATGTAGACACACATACATACATATATTCTATAGATTTATCTATGTATTTATGTATCTATTTATTTAGATATATCTTTCTATTTACCCTATATGTATACCATATTTTATTAAAATAGTTAGGGGTCTTTGGCACTAAAATTAAAAACACTTGTCTAAATAGAGAATGGATCCATCCTTTGAAGAGTGATGGATCTCCAGTCACAGAAGGTGTTCAAGTATCAATGTGACAACTTATTAGTGAGGATACTGTAGAGACAAATTTCATAATCCTGGACTCAATGAAACTGTGATGTCACAGAAAATATTATTAGAATTTCTGGAGCTGATTCCATCCACTCATCCACTATTTATTTAGTTTTCATTCATTCATTCAAGAAAAAAAATTCATTCATTCAAGAAAAAAAAACAAAAATAGTAATGGGAAATTCTTTATCTACTCAACATTAAAATTAACATGTACAAAGCTGTGCTATCTACCCCAAGTGAATTATTGTGCAGTATACGTATATATTGAAACGACACACTTCAAGAGGTTATTGTAATAAATTATATAATGCATTGTCATATATTGAGTATATATTAAACATTTAATAAATGTTATCTCTTTTTGTTACCATTATTCTATTTTCAAAGAGAAAACCAGAACCAT
>NW_007729225.1:9707-12171 GCF_000696425.1 Galeopterus variegatus | reverse complement strand
TGAATCAAAGGATTGAAGATTTAGGGAATCATGTATATTCCAGAATCAAAGACTGATTCATAAACCATCAAGTTACTCCTTCACTGAATGGAACTAAGAATTAACTCTTGAAATCACAAGTTCCTGCTGAATGTATCTGGCAAAAGATCACATTGTTTCTGCTTGAATTATTTCTTTAACCAGGAATGCGTGGTCCTTTGGGGTATCCAATTTCTGCCTTGGACAGTTGTGAAAAAATAAAAAGTCATGCATAAATTAAGTCAAAATATGTCCCCTTGAAGCAACTTACACTGGCCCTAATTCAGACTCTCAGTGCTGTACAGGAGAAGATTAATCCATCTTTGAAGATGAAAGAATGTGCAGAGGACTAATGCCTACTCTTGTTTACCTGGCTTTTAACCTGCTGATGTGGAATTATGCTTTTTCTTCTCTTGTCCATCTTCTTCCTCTTTCCCCCACCTCTTTTTTCTCTTTTATTTCTCCCTTAAGCACTTGAATATTTATAAAGAAAAATGCACTGTGCTATGCAGGGTGTTTAGCATATACAGTTGTAGGTTATTAGAACATAAAGCAGGTTAGAAAACACTAGAACATAAGTGAGGTTAGAAAAATTTCTTCAACATTGTACAGGTGAGAATACTAAAACGTGGAGAGATGAAGTGATTTGTCTAAGCCACTATGGCCAGCTAAGCATTAACACACACAATCTAATAGATGTGGGTTCAAACATGGTTAATTTGGAGTCTTTGGAACTGTTTGTTTTTAACTTTGATTTTACAAAATAAGACTACATTTAAAATGATTGGACAGGATGGACCCTAAAAAACTGTCTACTTTGTGAATTTCATTGCCAGAAGAACGCAAGGATGATTTCTCATTTTGTTTCTGAAAAGGCACGCATGGCAAAGGGGCCTTTCCTTTTTCCCTCCTGGTCATTTTGTCCAGCTGCCCAGATAGTCCCCATTTTCCACTCTAAATTCAGAGCATGATACTGCCTTATGCCTTTGGAAGGAGAAAGTTAAAGAATGCAATGGAGCAGTGAGGCAGAGAGAAACTCCGAGCCAGTTGGAATGGTCTGTTCACAGGAGACCAGCAGGAAGATGTTGGGCAAGGAAAGAAGTGTGTCTCTTTAAAAGGAAATACTTATTAAAAATTCTATCAGCGAGATACCTAAGGAGTTTAACTCTAGGGGAAAATGGAGAACTCACTTATGGAAGTCAATTCAGCTTCATTTCTGGTCCCGGTGGAGGCAGATAGAAGAATAGCTGGATAAGATTTATAATGAAAAAGCAGGGAAGCAATGCGTTGCAATTATGAGAAACGGGTTCTTATCCTGCCTGTTGCACAGAAATATCTGAACGACCTTGGGCAAGTTACTCAACCTCTCTGAATCTCATTTTTCTCTGCTTGTTAAATGACTAGACAATTTCAAGTGCCACTGTCAGTCTTAACATTCCCCGATCCTAGATTTACTGAACAATAATACCTGTGCAAGAAATTCTGAAATGGTAGAATTGGACCTCTTCATTTTACAGCAAACTTTTGGAAAGTATTCTAGATATATCTAGGACACGCCATTCTTCCAGTTACCTGGGTGCAGAGATGCATAATTGCTGCCTTTAGTCACCGACTGACATTAATCATGTCAGTTCCCTTTTCTACAAGAATGACTCCTTTAATGGGAAACTCCAGCCACTGTCAACATGCCAGGGGGTGTGAAGAAGGAAGGGTAGATGAATGAGAGGGTGTTATTAAAAAGAAAGTGATGGATGAGGAAATCAAGCTTTTGTGTGTTGAGAGGGGGATGGGGTTGAAATGGAAGTTGGAGCATGGCTTGAAGTGGCCTAACCCATTCAAACATGTTCAACAGCAAATCGAAGCTTCTGTGTTCTGCTTACCTTCATGCATACCACCTGATGCAATGGAGGCTATGTATTGTAATGGGAAAGCATACTGGCTATGCACTCAGCCTGATTTTTCATCTTGCCTTTACTATTTTCAAGCTGTGAACTCAGTTTTCTCACCTAAACATGAGAGATAATAACAGTGCGTATTTGATAGGATGATGGAAGTGATTTAACAAGATAATGCTATAAAGTGATTAAAGTAGATCTCGGCACATACTAAGCCTTTATAAAATTAGCTGCTACCACCACACTTTAATATTATGTTATTTACAGGTTTCACTTACATCATACAAATTAATCATCACTTCAGTCTCACAAAACCCTCTGATGTAGCGTTAAGAATTATTGTCATACTGCAGATGAGGAAACTACAGTTCAGTGGTAGTTGGAATCAGATAAGTTCTGAAATTAGTACAAGAAAAACAGGTTGTCTGTCATGTAGACCAGTAAATGAGTGAGCAAATGCTGAGGAGCAGTGATGTGCCAGACAATCTGGTTAGTGCTTTTGTATAGAGGCCCACCTCTCAAGGGCAACCCAGTGAGATGGTCTCACTTGC
>NW_007729225.1:7193-8491 GCF_000696425.1 Galeopterus variegatus | reverse complement strand
TATGTATATGATATATATATATCATATACAGGTGGTTTTGATTGATATTAAAATCAATAAGTAAAAATTAATCCCAAGTAACATACTTATTAGCATTTTCCTTTTAAGGTGGAGAAGTTCCCATGAAAGTTTCACCACTGACCCTTATATATGAGTCTAGAGTAGAAAGACACAGGATGTATTACAAGGTATATGGTACACATAAAGTTGAAAACTAGTTCATATTTCCATGTGCTTTCAAAAGGTAAAATGTTAACCTTGGACAAAAATTGTCCCAGGGGATACATAACTTTGATGGAGCCTATGTACAAGCTAAAAATCTTTCAGATTTCTTTTAACATCAGATATCACCCTCAATTAATTTTTGTTGAGTATTCACTAAGTCATGGGAATATATGAATATAAGAATAATCGCAGTGACACATTGGTGTTGCAGAGCTACCCGATAGAACTTTCACTGATGATGGAAATATTCTCTGTGCTGTCCCATACTGAATATAGTCTGAATGATTAAAAAACTAAATTTTTAAATTTGACTTAACTTTAATTAAGTCAAATTTTAATAGCTACATGTGGCAAAGGAATTGCATTGAAAAGCACAGGTAACAAGGAAATGGCATTATTCTCAAAGTCAGGTGACTATTATTTTAGTCTTCACCCTACCACTGTGTGTGTGTGCATGTGTGTGTGAAAGAGAGAGACAGAGAGAGAGAGAGAGAGACTCTTCCTGTAATGTCTACTTTATCTAGGGCTAAATTTCCCCGAGCGTAGAATAAAAGAGTTTCACTAGTTTCAGGATTAAAAACACATGGCATCAAAGTCACTATTGCTGATTCCTGTGCTCGTGGCAGACATCACTAATCAATCACCACACTTTTTTCCACTGAGCCATGTGTAGCATCAATTTCCTGCTCCACATGATGCTCCAGCAATCTCTTGCCAATAAAGTACACTTGGCATGTGAGAAAGAGCTTATGTGCATTTTCTGTAATAAATGGCTTCCACAGCCAAAAATCCCTCCAACTCCAAATTATTTGACTGAGTCCAAATTTTCTTGCATTTTATGTAAGAAGAATATGGTTGTCTTTCTTGAAGTCAAACTGAAAATAATTAATCATTATGATCCAATCATTTATATAATTACCTAAATAGTTTTGAACATATTTGTCCAACATGTGGTGAAAAAACACTGTGGTGAAAAAAAAAACTATGAAGTTAAAATCAACACAACTAAGTACTAGTCTCAGCTCCTTTAGTCTCAGCTAATAAGACTATGAAACATCACCAGCTTTTTTAAG
>NW_007729225.1:4365-6144 GCF_000696425.1 Galeopterus variegatus | reverse complement strand
ATATCAATTTCACTTACAGCTAGTTAATAGCAGCAAAGTATTTAAGTAAGAAAATAGTACTGTTAATATGTCGTGGTGAAGTGGGGTCATTTAATATTTTAGGTGGTTTTTCACCGAAGAGAACACCAAATATGTAATTGTATTAAAATTACAACTTTTGTTTACAAAAGACAATAGGACCAGGAACAGTTATCTGTGATGATTGTCTATGAATTCACACACACACACACGCACGCACGCACGCACGCACGCACGCACACACACACACACAGCCAAACAAGTACTTGGTTTTGGAGATTTTACTTTAAAGCTCAGGATATAGGAATGGGGTTATGAAATGTGACAGGTGGGAGAGAACCGGGAGATCACTGAGTACAGATTGGGTTCCCCAGAAAGCAGACTCTGAGGTAGAGATTAGTATGGGTGAGGTGCTCTTGGGTTCTGCAACTATGGAATAGAAGTACTCTTGAGCTCTGCAACTGTGGAAGACAAGAAAAAGAAATAGAATTGGGATCAAACAGGAGAAAAAGTCAACCAGTGGTTTGGTCTCAATGAAATACCTTAGTCAACACTGTGAGACATTCCAAAGATGATATGACCTTCAGAGCTGTTCTGAGTTGGAGCCAGAGGACCAGGCTTTTGTACTCCCAAGAGTCAATAAATCATTGAATATTAGCCATTCTAGGAAGGGTATACAACTTTTAGGGAGAAAACTTTCTTTAGCTGGGACAATTTTCAAAGGAGACTGGTAGCTGATGGCTACATTCCAGCAATACTCTAGCATCTGGGAGAATAAATTCTTTATTTCTGAAGGGGAGAGGATCTGAACAGCACTTTTCAGCATCCACCAAGTCATCTAATTAAGCATTCTTGCTCTTTAAATATGAAAATGAAGGCTGAGCTACGTATTTACCTGCCTATCAACAAACTGACAATTCTCAGATGTACTAGGACTAGAATTCAACTCTTAATTCTCCCAGATAAGTGCTTACCAACCTACCCACCCTTCTTAACCTCACTATACAAAGTGCTTAAGTCAGCAGTAATTCTGGTCATGTGTGCTGAGTCTTCAGAGTTGATCGTGCACTTAGGATGGCTAATTAATCACAACTTTACACAATTAGGTGGACCCAGATGACAAGATCCGGCTGTCTGAGCCTTCTGCCTACTCCTTGTTACTTTGTCTCCTTACCTCTTGATTCTGTGTTTCATTTTCTTAAGCAGTTATTACAAACATTTTTCTCTACTCCACAGCCAAAAATCCCTCTTATCCTATCCATTTCATCACCCTCAGTCCAATAAGTAAATAATAAATACACTGATAAATATCCTTAGCCTCATACAAAAAGACCAGGATCCTCCTCCAGTAGTTTTCTCATCCACTGTGGTTAACACTAGAAAAATTTTAGAGCATGTTTTTCAGCCTCTGGCTCTATTTTGGGCTATTATTCTTTTCTATGAGGAGCTGTCCTTGGTGCTGTAGGATGTTTATCAGCATCCCTGACCTGTACCAACTAGGTAAAGTAACACTATCCTCCAGTTGTGACAATCACAGATGTCTCAAGATATTGCTAAATGTCCCTTGATAGGCAAAATCAGCCCTGGTTTGGAGCCAGTACTGTAGAGATCTTCAGACTTAATGCTTTACTATAACAGGGAAAGACCTCTCCTTCCTTTTCCAAAGCTCTCTACTCCATTATCTCCACCACTATCACCTTCTTCTACCCATTTCCTCACATTTTAAAAGAAAATATTTAAGAATGTGTTTTTAAGAAAATA
>NW_007729225.1:2175-3412 GCF_000696425.1 Galeopterus variegatus | reverse complement strand
CTGTACGAAATTACATGAAAACATAGACTGCTAGATGAGACAGAATGTGCATCTTCAACTTTACTATGCAACTGCCCACTAAAGTGACTGAACAAATTTACACTTCTGTTTAGTAGTGAATTAAAGTTACTATTTCCCCAAATCTTTGACAACATAACTTAATGCCAATTTTTAGAATTGCCTGATTGATGACATTTTTTAAAAAATTGAGAGTTAACATGCATAGAGTAAAGACCTAAAAAGTGCTGACTATACATGTACAGCTTAAGAATTTTTTTTCATTGCTGCATACCTGTGTTACCTGTATCAGAGATCAAAATAGAAAACACCTGCAATACTCCATGAGTTTCTTTTGTGACCTTTTCCAGTATTTTTTGTATTCTATTGCTGCTATAATCAATTGCCTCAAACTTACTGATGAAAACGACACAAATTTATTATCTTAAAGTCAGAAGTTCAACACTATCTCCTCAGGCTAAGGTCAAGGTGTTGGTGGCTTGCTTTCTGGTGTCTCTTCAAAAATGTGTTACCTTCCTTTTTTCTAGATTCAAGAGGCTGCCAGGTTCCTTGGGTCATGGTCTCCTTCTTCCATCTTCAAAGCCAGGAACATCACACCTGACACTGTTTGCACTGTCAAATCTTCCTCTCACTCTCTTGGACTTCCCTCTTTCATTTATAAAGATTCTTGTGATAACATGGGCCCCACCCAGATAATACAGAATAATCTCTCTATTTTAGGAGAAGGTAATTAATGACTTTAATTCCATCTGCAACCTTAATTTCCCTTTTGCCTGTAACCTGACATATTCACAGCTTCTAAGATTAAGACATGAACATCTTTGGGGGACCATTCTTCTGTCTACCACAGAAAGTAACTACTATTTTGACTTCTAGCTAGCATCATGAATTAGTGGTGACTTTCAATTTGATATAAATGAAATCAAATATTACATGCTGTTACTTTGTATGTCTTCTTTCACTCCACTTGATTGGGTTTTATCTTTATTATCAATAGTTTNGTAGATAGCATAGTTTTGTACCCGTTAGTGCTTCAAGATACAAATACATGTACTCATACATATTTATTTTTTTATTCTTTTACTATATATGTATGCAACCAAAGATAGTGTGCTTTACAAACTTTTATAAGTGCTATTAAGTTACATAAGATAAAACTAAAATGCTTGTTTATCATTCAATTTTATATATCTGAGATTTCCTTTTTTCTACTGTGATG
>NW_007729225.1:0-1804 GCF_000696425.1 Galeopterus variegatus | reverse complement strand
TCTTTGGGGGACCATTCTTCTGTCTACCACAGAAAGTAACTACTATTTTGACTTCTAGCTAACATCATGAATTAGTGGCGACTTTCAATTTGATATAAATGAAATCAAATATTACATGCTCTTACTTTGTATGTCTTCTTTCACTCCACTTGATTGGGTTTTATCTTTATTATCAATAGTTTGATAATTTGCTCTGTAATATTTTGTTATATAAGTGTATTATACTTTATCTATTGTGCTGTAAAAGGACATTTGGGCTGTTTATAGATTTTATCTATTACAACTAAATCTGCATACATTTTTGCCCAGTATTGTGTGGACACCTGAACTCTTTTCTATCAGGCAATACTGAGGAATGGAAGTATTCAATTATAAAATAGACATTTTCTTTCAGCTTTAGTGGAAACTGTTATCAAGTTTTCCAAAGCACAGTTTACCATTTTACACTCCTACTAGCAATATGAGAGTTCCAGTTACTCCTCTTCCTAGCCTGCATTCCATATTGTCTATCCTTGTCAAATTAGTTATTATGCCTGTTGAGAGGTACCTTTCTGATTATAAAGAGGTGTATATATATATATATTTATTTTTTCCTTTTTGTCTTTTTTTCGTGACCGGCAACAGATCGCAACCCTCAGTGTCGATATTTTTTTTTTTTAAAGATGACCGGTAAGGGGATCTCAACCCTTGGCTTGGTGTTGTCAGCACCCCGCTCAGCCAGTGAGCAAACCGGCCCTCCCTATATAGGATCCGAACCCACGGCCTTGGTGTTATCAGCACCGCACTCTACCGAGTGAGCCACAGGCCGGCCCTAAATATTTTTTTTTTGTCTTTTGTCTTTTTCTGTGTCTGGCAACGGATCGCAACCCTGAGTGTTGCCCCCATACCGGACCGGGGACCGGCAACGGGATTGCAACCCTCAGGGCTGCTCCCGCGCCTCGCTCAGCCAGTGAGCGGGAACCGGTCTGTATGTGGGATCCGAACCCTCGGCGGGAGCGCCGCCACACTTCCCAAGCGGCGCACTTATCCAGTGCGCCACCGGGCCGGCCCTTGTGAATATATTTTTTAAAAAATAAATCAAATGAGCACATAGGTATGGGTGAAATTGTTTATTAAATACTTTGAAGATAGCATAATTGATCAATTCATAACATCAAAGGCATGAGTCATTCTCTTGAGTTAAGGTCATTCTTCTAATCCTGGGATGGTTAATAATTCCTATAAGATGTTTTCCCCACTGATGGTATGCATTTGGACCCAATTATTTTATATGATGGGGACCAAAAGACAAAACAAAACATGACCTTTGGTTTCTTTCTGTCAATTTTTCCCTGTATATTTCATTAGAGTCATGTTATTACTTTCATATTATTACTGCATGAATTTTATAACAGTAGAAAAGTGTCAAATATTGACATTTACCGAGTGTGTGTTATATGTTAAACACGTGGTGTTCATCATGTTTTTTCAGGGCCCCTTCTAGTACAGGCTTATAAAATAAATACACACAAGTAATTGATAGTCATTGTCCCACTTATTTATCTAAACAATCTTAGAGCAGTTACCAATATTTTCCTCATTATACAGATGAATGATCAGTCTCAGGAAGATAAAGTTACTTTGCAAAGTTCATACAGCATTGAGTGTTAGTGACCTATGTGTTTTAGAAATGACATCTTAAGATTTTAGGTTTGGAAAAAGCCTTAATATCTATTTTCTTCCTTTTTTTAAAAGTAATACAGGTTTTTTTTGTAGTATTTTTTGCTTTGCAGAAAAATTGAGCAGGAAGTACAGACAGTTCCCA
>NW_007729224.1:240160-251635 GCF_000696425.1 Galeopterus variegatus | reverse complement strand
GTCAGAAGCAATTTATGCATGAGAGATAAAAACCATGCAGCAAAGAAATGAGATCCTAAGAGAAAAATTGTTTAAAAATATAAATGTAAGTTTATTTCTTTTAAAAATTGTATTTATTGACTGCTGAGTTGATAAAAAGTATTTGAGTGTGTATGTAGATACATGACCAAATTTCATAAAAAGTCATTGGCCCATCATCCAGTTTTAAGAACACTAACGTTACCCTTTAAATGGCTTGTATGCTCCTCCCCAAATTGATACCCATATTTCTATCTCTCTCTTCTAAATATGCAATTCCTGAGTTTTGTGTGAATAATTACTTTCTTTTCTTTAGAGTTATATCATCCATATTTGCATTCATTAATACATACTGCTTACTTGTGTATTATTTTTTGCTTCATATTAATGGAGTCATACTGCTTATAGTATTCAGACACTGACTTTTTCTGCTCAGCATTAGAGGCCAACGTTGCATCCATGTTGTTTCTCATAGTTAAAATTGATGTACTTATTTATATTAAATAGTAAACCACTCTATGAATATGCCGGAGTTATTTTTTCATTTTCCCATTGATGACCACTTGTATTTTCAGTTTTGTTTCATTTTGTTTGCTATTAAAAACCTTGCTATGAACAATCATATTCTTGTCTTCTGGTTTGTGTATGAAAAGACTTTCATACTTAAGAATATAAATGCTGGGTTTTTAGGTTAGCTCATTTTCACATTTATTAGATAATATCTAATCATTTTCCAAAGCATTGTACTAATTTATACCCTATGAGCATCATATGAGAGTTTGCTAATTGCTCTATATCTTTTCCAACATTTGATATTGTCAGGTGTACAATATTTTTGCAAATCTAGAAGTAGTACAACTTTATCCGATTGCGGTCTTATTTTTCATATTTCAAAGTACTAATTGAATACTTTTAATAGGCTTATGTACCATTTGAGTTTCATCTTGTATGAAATGACTGTTCAAGACTTTCTGTTGGGTTGTTTTAATTTTATTGATTTGTAGGAGCTCTGCATGCTAATTCTTTGTCAGTTATTGGGTTTGCAATTATCTTCTCAGTTTATTGTTTTTTTTTAATTTTATGGTATCTTTAGATAAATAAGATTTCTTAATTTTAATGAAATAAATTTTACCAGTTTTTTTCCTTAATGGTGCTTTATGTCTTGTAAATATTTTCCTACTCAAAGAATATAAAGATATTCTTCTACATTGTATTCCAAATGTTTTATAATTTTCCCTTCCTGTTTAAATTTTAATCTACTTATTATGTATATTTTTATACAGTGTGAAGTGCTAATCTCCTTTCATGTTGTGAAAGTTGTAAAATTCAAAACAGAGTCACTTGTGTCAAATCCTGGCAAATGAAGTTGGGAAAGGCCATGAAGGGAAGGCTCTTATGCATGATTTGCCTGATTATAGGAACTAGCACAAGAAATTTTTCTAACCTGCAGCTTACTACATGTCACACAAGAAAAGCTAGCCGCTTATACAAGAATACTTGCCTGTTTCAAAAACTGTCTCATAAGCCGAGTCCAAAACTACAAGTGCCTAACTGTAACTCTGAGACTGTAAGTACTACCTAGGAACCACTGACCTGCTGACTCACACTACTGAACTAGCCAGCTCCTAAGAGGCTGCCAGTGCCTATAAGCTTTCTTTCAAAACAACTTGCATAACCTCCTTTTTCCCGTAAATCTTAACATTTTCCTTTTTTCTCTGGGCATACAGGAGGCCACCTGGTCTACATGTATGTCCCAAATTGCAATCCTACTTCTTGCATATTATTCCCAAATAAAATTCACTTAGATCTTTGTCTCTCTATTTTTTTCTTTCTTCGTTTCTTTCTTTTTAGCTCCCACTTATGAGTGAGGATATACAGTATTTCTCTTTCTGTGCCTGGCTTAATTCACTTAACATGATTTTCTCGAAGTTCATCCATGTTGCTGTGAATGGCAGAATTTCATTCCTTTTTATGACCTAGTAGTATTCCATTGTGTATGTATACCATATTTTCTTTATCCAGTCATCCGTTGATGTACATTTAAATTAGTCCTATAATTTGGTTATTGTAAATAGAACTGCAATAAACATTTTATGTTGACAATGTATTTACAGATGACTAATCAATTCTTCTAGCACCAGATATTGACCAAGAAAGGTAGAAAAGCCTCAATTTGTTTGCCGTTGGTTTTCTTTATTTATTTGCAATATCAATCTTGTGATAAATCAAATTTTCGTGTAAGTGTAAATCCCATTCTGGACTCTCTATTTTATTGCACTGAACAATTTATCTGTCCCTGCACTAACATCATACCTTCTTAATAGCTTTATAATAGGTCTTGATATGTAGTGAAGTCAATTCCCTTCTGTTGTTTTCCTTTTTCAGAAGTGTCTGACAGTTCTGGAAATGTCATATAAACTTTAAAACCCTAGTCAAATTCCATTAAAAAATGCCTATTGTGATTTTGGTCAGAATTTATTGACAATATATCAATTTTGGGAGTTGTCATCTTTATTATAATAAAAGAACATGGTTTGGCTTTCTGTCGATTTATATCTTTTTCAGTACTTTTCAACAATGTTTTATAATTATCTACAAAATATTTTACAAATTTCTTAATTTAAAAGTACAATGATTAGAAATAAATGTTATTGTCACAAGTTATATTATCATTAACATCAAAAAATTTTTAGAAGTATAGATAAATTACTAAAGCATTAAAAAGCTAAACAACATTTCTAGCCCCCTCCAAAAAAAAATCAGTAAAAAAGATTAATTGCATTAATATAGAGCAGGAAAAAGTTAGAAATACAATTTTTACAATGTTATCAAAAATATAATTTACATAGTATCTCTGTCTGGGTTACACCAAAAGTAAAGTCTGAAACACAGACTTATTTTTAAAACGTCCTTTTATAGTCCAAAGAAAGAGTGAAGTATAAAGAAAGCAAAAAAAGGAAGAAAGAAAGATCCATTATTGAATTGGCCACTTTATGGGTGACTTTGCTGGAACCTGCATGACAAGCCTTATAAAATGTGCCTCAGGACCATATATTTGGAGCAGAAAAGGAGGAAACAATTATCCATTAGCTCCCATCCCCATTGTTCGAGTTGCCCCACCAGAATTAAATTCCCTTCCATCTGCTTTCCATATTGCATGTGAAGGAAGACCAGTGGGTTCCCACAGGCAACCCTCACTCCTGGCATCATATAACAACCGGAATAAGAAATAAAAAGTTTTTGTCAAACCTGACAATGCAATTAACAGAAACCATTACACACCACAATCCTTATGTTTATCACCATTCACATTCTGTTCAAATAACACAGGCATAACATGGTCCAGTGTTTCACTATCCACTTGCCCCTCATTCTAATCCACACAGGTAAAAATATTAGTAACTGTGATGTCACTGCATGCTAGGTAGGAGTAAACATCAGCCCATTTATCATTAGCTATTACTACTATTTAATTTTTAAATGATTCAGTTTCAAATCTCATCTTGAGAGTCTGGTTTTTAGGATTACTTTTGCTATAATCTCAGTCTGCATTTCCCCAAAAGCAGAGCCTCTGATAAATTTATATATATGAGTAGTTTATATGAAGATGTGATTCCAGAGAGCAGGAAGGATGGATAGAACATGCAGAGCAGAAAAGAAAGGATGAATTATCAATTGGGCTGTAGCAATAGGCCATGCAACTACCGAGGAGCTTTGTGAAATGCATCTTAGAATTATATGGCAGGGAAAAAGAGGAAACATTTGCCCATTAGCTCCTAACCTCCACTGATGACTAGAATATAAATTCCTAGACAATAGAGAGGGATGAGTATGTGTTTTATACACTGCTATATACCTAGTACTGTAGTAGACACTGAATAAATACTTATGGCATGAATGAATGAGTGTCTTCATAATTATAATCCATATCTGCTCAGATACTATCTCTGCCCTATTCTCCCTCTCCTCTGATCATACATAAGTTAGACCTTCTCATTCTAGCTTTTGTGACTTTTAATAACTCTTTTATATTTACCATACCCTCCCTACTACATTCATGAAAATTTCTTCAAATCTATCTTTTAGTTCACTAACACACCATGTAGATTTGTCATAACTGAATTATTTCACTTTAATGGTTATGTATTATTAATAGAATTCTATGTGACTTTTCTTCAAACCTACTTGGTTATCTTACATCATTTTGTGGTTTTGCTCAAATTTTCAATTTGTTTATGTTTTAAGCAAACATTAGTTATTTAGTTCTAAGTCTTCTCTCTGTTTTTACTGCTGGCTGGAGCTCATGGTAACTTGATCCCTTGTGTATTCTGTGATTTTTGACTATATTTCATATAGCACCATCAATTAAAATAATTTAGGTATTTTTTGAAGGCAGATCTCTGCAGAGAAGATTTGCATTTGCTTATGTAAGTCCACTGACAGCATCAGTCAGTAGGAACAACTAGCTCTAGACTAAATTACCAGATTTGAATCTCGGGGGTCATAAGAATACAGACTAGAAGGCAATATTATGGACATGTGAATTTTGGTATTCATAAAAGATGTTTCTTTTTGTTGCAACTCATTGCTGATTTTAAATAGGCAGGGGTTTCGTTTGTTTTGGGGGTTTTTTTCTTTCTTTTTTTTTTTTTTTGAAGCTTTTAGAGAGTATGTTCGGTTCTATTTCACTCTTACATTAATGATCATGCCATTTTGGCTCTCAAGGTTATGCAAGTAGGTCTTAAATTAGACTCCATAATGTTGCCCACTTCTGGACTTTATATTCCACGCCCCATTATCTGTATATGACTAGAAAAATAAAAGCTCAAGGTCACCTGCTTGGCTCCTAACACAAAAGCCAAATTCACAGTCAGCTTACCACATTAGGATATTAAATTTACTTAATTTTTGTCTTCTCAACACTCTGATTAATGGTTAGGTCTTTGCTGCCTCTAAACATATTTAAATTTGGTCAGTATTTTTAGATATTTGCAAAGACAGTTTCAGTGACGGTATCTAGTATAATCTATTGCTGGAAATAAAAGACATGCGTAATTCATTACGAACTACTAAAAACAACAAAATAATGGCAAAATTACAGTAATAAAAATTCATTTATTGAATAGATCCTAATACCTGACCTAAAGCAGGTTCTTTATATGCCATCTCGATTAATGTGATTATCAACATTAGATGAGAGGTACATATGAGGAGACTCAGCTCAAGAAAGGTATGGAATATCACACAGGCTGAAAGTGGTGAAGTCTGAATTTAACAAAGCTTAACTTCAAAAAAAGTGAAATCATAACTGAAGATTTATTCTTCTGGAAATGATTCATTCTTTTAAGAATACTTTAAAACATTTTCTAGGGAATATAAATTTACTTAAAGGCCAACAAGAAAGAGCATGGACCAGTTTTAGGTGAACAGTGAGCGCTCATCACTTTGATGCTGCTGTCCAATTGACATCCTAATCACTACTAAGCAATTTATGACCCCAGAAATCCAATCACATATCATTTTGCATCAATCAACCTGACAAGTCTATTACACCCTGACAAGTAACTTCTTGAAACTTGCTTCCCAAACCAAGTCGTAGTGAACATTTATTCATCAGTGATACCAAACTGCTGTGTAATTGAAGGAAAAGTAGTGAATGATATTCAAAATAATTGCAAATGATGTCTCAAAAATTTATAATCCATGTTTTAATAGTTTATCCAAATATTAAAGTAAAATTCCATATATTTTGCAATAAGTTATCATCCATTATAAAGATAAATTCACTTATATTATAGAAATCATTTAATTGGCATTCATCCCCTCTCTGAAGTATACTGCCAAGAGAACCAGAAATTCAACCCAAAAAAGCCCTTTTGTAAAAATGCATTTGAGACACAAAAATATATGTCCCAGCATTTCATAACAGAACTATGTATTCTTCAGAAATTAAATACTTTTATTTTGAAACATTATTTTACTAATTTTTTCTCTATTTTCTTAGCCTGTATTTTACTAAAACCTGAAAATTTCCAGTAAAAGAGTCACTAGAAGCATAAAATAATGACAGATTTTTTTATGGAAAATAACCAGGTGATGCTTTAAAAAATCAGATACAAAAAGCAGCACATTTTAAGGAAGGAAAAAAATACCTCAGTATATCCTGAATATATCAGTAAAACAATGAATGTTTACTATCATCTTATGTCACTGAGAATATTTTTAAATTAGAATTTGTAAATGGTTAAATTCCATTTACATAAAAAAACAAAAAATCTTCGTATTGACCTTAATAAATTAAAACAATACTTTAGTATTCATCGTGGTGTTGTTCTTTAATTATAATATAGTATAAGCATATGTGAAAGATAAATACTTACATAGGAACTATCAATCTATCAGTTGCTGTAGAAATATTCTGTTTAGTTTTATCTACTTAGCTTCTGTGTGCCTCTTTAGAAATAGCATCTCATTTTATTTGAGTACAGCTTCCTTTTTCTACTCCAAGCTTATGTGCCAACTTGTCATATGGCTTTGACACACAAAATGTTTATTGTTTCAGATGGGTCATCCAATCTTATGAGTTAATGACATCCTTCCTTTGTATTTTTGAATTTGGGTCCAAAAACTAGGTGCACTCATTTTCAGACGGTAGTCATAAGATATAAAATTTGCGCACTTTCAGTGGCCATGTTTTCTACCATGTACAAGAAGCCAATTGTTGATTAGAGAGGAATATTTAGTAGAAGCAGGTCAGTAAATCTTTGATAAATGAATTAGTTATAAATTTTTTCTTCCTTTTTATGCTTTCTTTTTTTCTTTTTTTTTTTAACTTTGTAAGCTCATTATTTTGGTGTAAAAGTGTTCTAGCATGCTTTTGCATGTGACTTTCTAAAACCTTATCCTGTGAAGGAATAATGCCTTACAAAACTGAAATAGTTATGCCTCTTAGAGATTGCTGGAGGCAATGCTGGCAAGAAGCAAAAGCAGTGAAATCAATATGAGACTTCCTATTAAGTGTGTTGTATTGTCCATGTGCTGTGAATGTCTTTCTTCTCCAATGCTCACTAAAAGGACAATGAAAAAAATAAATAAATAAAGGCATGAGTACCTAAAAACAAAGAAAAGAAGACAACAGATTTTAACTACCTTTGAAAAAATAGCTGTTAGTGAAATGATTCATCAGCAGAGACCATTTTTTATAACCCAAAGGCATACAAGTTGCCAGCGTGAAAGTGTGTATCAAATGCAGAGTACAAGGAATGAAACACACACAGGCTGCTGTGGATTGAATGTCCCCTTAAAATTCATTGAAGCTTGGGCAGAGCCTGTGGCGCACTCGGGAGAGTGCGGCGCTGGGAGTGCAGCAGTGCTCCTGCCGCGGGTTCGGATCCTATATAGGGATGACTGGTGCGCTCAGAGTGCTCACTGGCTGAGCACAGTGCGGCTGGTCTCAAAAAGGACAAAAAAAAAAAAAGAAACCATTGAAGCTTGACACCCCCATTGTAACAGTGTTAAGAGAGAGAGAAATCCAATTATGTTATTTGAAAGGTGGTGCCTTTAAGACGTGATTGGATCGTGAGAACTGTGTCCTCATGAGTGGATTAATCCATTCATGAAGTAATAGGTTAATGTTTTAATGGGTTATCCCAGAGCAGTTCTGATGGTTTTGTAAGAAGCAAGTAAGCATGCTAACTCTCTTGCTCATGCCATTATTGCCATGTGACACCCTACATTGCCACAGGACTCCAAACGGTCACTACCAAGAAGGCCCTCACCAGATATATTCCCTGGACCTTGCACTTGCCAGCCTCCAAAACTGTAAGAAATAAATTTCATTTTCTATAAATTACCCAATTTCAGGTATTCTGTTATAAGTGACAGAAGGTAGATTAATACACACACATGCGTGCACACATGCAAACACACCGCAAGGCACATTATTATAAAGTTTCAAGCATTAGAATAAAGAGAATATCAAAAAATATTTTTAAAAATTAAGCTTAAAAACAAAGGAATGTGAATGACTTTTCAACAGCAACCTTAAATATTAGAGGGCAATAATTCAATATCATTGAAAATCAAAAAAAAAATTGTTTTTCAACATAAGATTCTATACCAGGCCAACAATCAATCAAATCTGACCAGTTCTTTGCATTTCTCCCAATCTGCTGCTATTTTTTTCATTCACACTACTATAATATTGTCTAAACTCTTCTATCTGCATTCTTTGTGGTTTCTGTCGTTTGTCCTTCACAAAGGAGCCAGAGTAATCATTTTTTTCAGAGTAATATTTTTGAAATACAAATGTAAACATGTCTCCTCCCTGTTGAACATCTTTGATGGCTTTGCACTGTTCTTAGGATAAAAAGAGAAATCAACTCATTCCCCTAACGTCTTGTAATGGTTCGGACCCAACCTACCTCCCATTTAATCTCAATCTCTCACTCCCTCCCTATCTCCTGCACATTTGCTGGCCTCAAATTCTTATCTTTACCATGCTCTTTTTTCTGCAAAAATTTTACACTATATTCTCCATGGAACAAACCCTTCAGTTCCTTCCTCATAAAACAACTGCAGATTAATGTTCATTCATTACACCTCCTGTGTTTTTTTCTCTTTCTTTTTTCAGAACCCCAAATAGAGTCTTTTCTCCTTCTATTCTCTAACTTTTTACTTCTGTTTTATTCCATCTCTTTATCTCTCTATATTGAATTCTCAGAAAGTTTATCATCTCTCTCTCTCTCTCTCTCTCAATTTATTCAGTCCCTCTGAATCAATAATAGCAGTGTTTTCTGCATCTATCAGATTTTTTTTTTTATTTTATTGACTATATTTTTCATTTCTAAATACAGAGTTAGCTTATTTTTGTATCTGGCTTACTCCTGTCCATCATCTCCTGATTTTGTTTCCTGAATGCTAATCTTTTTTTTGTTTTCTTGGAGGATTTCAAATGCATACTTGTTTTATTTGTATTGCTCTATATATTTTATTTTCTTAAGGCTAACAAGCCTTGTTTACTGAGTGTGTCGAGTGCTTTTTAATGTTGCTAAAAGAAAATATTTCAAAGTTTATCCATGTGGGTTATAATTTGTGTCTAGGAATTTCTCTTCCGTGGGTTTCCTTACTGTGTGCCCCTCTTTCTGACACCACTAAAAGGCTACTTGCCCTTCCCTCAAGTGCTATTGCCGCTTGCTTCAGAAATAGGTTTTCTAATATTAGATGTGCTCCCACTCTGTTGGTCATCCTTTAACTCTGTTAATTGTTTCTTTTGCTGTGCAGAAGCTTTTTAGTTTGATATAATCCCATTTGTTTATTTTTCCTTTGGTTACCTATGCTTTTGGGATCGTATTCATGAAGTCTGTGCCCAGTCCCACTCCCCAGAGTGTTTCTCTTATGTTTTCTTCAAGAAGTTTTATTGTTTCAGGGTGTATATATAATTCTTTAATCCATTTTGAGTTGATTTGGATATATGGTGATAGGTGTGGGTCTAGTTTCATTCTCCTGCATATAGATATCCAGTTATCCCAGCACCATTTGCTGAAGAGGCAGTCTCTTCCCCAGTGTATAGGCTTGGTGCCTTTGTCAAAGATCAGATGGCTGTAGGTGTCTGAGTTGATTTCTGGATTCTCTATTCTATTCAATTGATCAGTCTGTCTGTTTTTATGCCAGTACCATGCTGTTCTGGTTATTATAGCTTTGTAGTATAGTTTAAAGTCAGGTAGTGTTATACTTCCAGCTTTATTTATTTATTTATTTATTTTTGCTCAGAATTTCCTTGGCTATGCATGGTCTTTTGTTATTCCATATAAATGTCTGGATAGTTTTTTCCATTTCTGAGAAAAACATCATTGGAATTTTGATGGGGATTGCATTGAATTTGTATATCACTTTGGGTAGTATAGACATTTTCATAATGTTGATTCTTCCAATCCAAGAGCATGGGATATCTTTCCATCTTCTTGTATCCTCTTTAATTTCTCTCAGCAGTGGTTTGTAGTTCTCATTAATAGAGATTTTTCACATCATTGGTTAACTCTATTTCTAAGTATTTTATTGATTTACTTATTTATTTTGGTGGCTATTGTAAATGGGCAAGCTTTCTTGATTTCTCTTTCTGCATGTTCACTATTGGAGAATAGAAGTGCTACTGACTTTTGTGTGTTGATTTTGTATCCTGAAACTTTGCTGAAATCATTTATCAACATCAAGGTTTTCTTTGTAGAGGCTTTAGGCTGTTTGATATATAGGATCATGTCATTTGTAAACAGGGACAGCTTGACTTCATCTTTTCCAATCTGGATGCCCTTTATTTCCTTCTCTTCTCTGATTGTTCTGGATAGCACTTCCAATACCATGTTGAGTAGGAGTGGTGAGGGTGGGCATATTTGTCTAGTTCCTGTTCTTAAAGGAAAAGCTATCAGCTTTTCCCCGTTCAAGATGATATTGGCAGTGGGTTTATCATATATGGCTTTAATTATGTTGAGATACTTTCTATCTATACCTAACTTATAGAGTGAATGAGTTAAATTTTATCAAATGCTTTTTCAGCATCGATAGAGATGATCATATGGTCCTTGTGTTTGATTTTGTTAATATGGTGGATCACATTTATTGATTTGCGTATGTTGAACCAACCTTGCATCCCTGGGATGAATCCCACTTGATCATGGTGTATAATTTTATTTATGTGTTGCTGTATTCTGCTAGCTAGTATTTTATTGAGTTTTTTTGCATCTATATTCATCAAGAATATTGGCCTGTAGTTTTCTTTTTTTGTTGTATCTTTATCTCGTTTTGGTATCAGGGTGATGTTTGCTTCATAGAATGAGTTTAGGAGAATTGCCTCTGTTTTAATCTTTAGGAATAGTTTGTAGAGAATTGGTGTCAGTTCCTCTTTGAATGTCTGGTAGAATTCTGCTGTGAACCCATCTGGTCCTGGGCTTTTCTTTGTAAACTGAAACAACTTTACCACAAAAAAACAAGTAACTCAATTAAAAAATTGGCAAAGGAGCTAAATAGGCATTTCTCAAAGGAAGATATATGGATGGCCAACAGACACACGAAAAAATGTTCAACATCACTCAGCATTCAGGAAATGCAAATCAAAACCACACTGAGATACCATCTCACCCCAGTTAGGATGACTAATTTCCAAAAGATTGTGAATGATAAATGCTGGCAAGGTTGCAAAATGGTGCAGCCTCTATGGAAAATGGTATGGAGGTTCCTCAAACAATTGCAGATAGATCTACCATATGACCCAGCTATCCTACTGCTGGGAATATACCCAAAGGAATGGAAATCATCAAGTCGAAGGCTGTTCTCCAATGTTCATTGCAGCACTATTTACAATAGCTAAGAGTTGGAACCAATCCAGATGTCCATCATCAGATGAGTGGATGCAGAAAATGTGGTATATCTACAAAATGGAATACTATGCTATAAAAAAGAATG
>NW_007729224.1:230215-239978 GCF_000696425.1 Galeopterus variegatus | reverse complement strand
TATAAAAAAGAATGAAATACTGCCATTTGCAACAATATGGATGGACCTAGAGAAAATTATATTAAGTGAAATGAGTCGGACACAGAAAGAGAAATATCACATGTTCTCACTTATTTGTGGATGCTAAAATAATAAATAACTACACAAATAATCTGGTGGGGAGGGAAGAAGACACATCACAATTCCTTGAAGTTATTACGACAAGCGAACAGATATGAGAATGTCGGGAGGGATGGGGGAGAGGCAGGGGCAGGGAGGTTTCAGTAATGGGTCACAATAATCAATCACATTGTATATTGATAAAATTAATTTAAATTCAAAAATAAATATTAAAATAAAAAATGGATATGCTTGAGTTTCTGTTGGAGTCTCAGATTTCAACTGGCAGATTTGGGCAAAATGCCAAATGAAGGTTTTGGGTTTGTTCGTTTGTTTGTTTTTCCTGTCTACCATTCTGTGCAAGGAGGCTAAGCTATTTCAGCCACCACTTTCAGAGGGATTGTCTTTATAAATTCTAAGTTTTTTGCATAGGTCCTGGTTGTGATTCCATTCTGTGGACGGAGCTCTATTCTCCCTGGCATATAATCCCATTTCTAATTTTCTACTGGTAATGTGGTTTCAGCCCCAAATTACTAATGATGGTGCTCCCCTCCAAGTTTTAGAACACTTTATTCATTTTTTGTAACAGCTGCAAATTTTTAAATGTCACCTAATATATATTAACTATAATTCCTGAAGTATTCTCAATAACAAAGAACGGGTTCTGACAGGAATTCAGGGGAATTCAATGTTTACTCTTGAGCTAGTATTCCACTAGTCATAGTCTACAATTCCAACCTACCCAGACAATATACATAATAAAGACATTACAATAATAAGATAAATTGTTTGTTTGTGGAAAGAAAATAATATCACGAATTATTTAGTTACTGGGTGTCAGTTGGCTTTATCGGGTGATTGGTCTGAGAATTAGAGGTATGGCCGTAGGCAGAATTTTCAAATTATATATGTTTTAGCAAAAAACTCATATATGATAATTTTTTATTCATATTTCTATCTATTCAAGAAGGAGAGGATCTATTTTCTATTTTGCTCTTTGTTTAAGAGATCACCTTCGGAAAGCTAGACAGAGAGTACTGAGTTTTTCCAATGGCCTTTTAGCATCCTCTGAATGAATACTTGACAGCTGCATCTTCCAAGTATCAAGGAATCTATAATTCATTTATTTTCATTAAACAAGATGTATTGGATAGGATAAGCTAAATGCTATAACAAAGAAAACAGCAGAAGTTTATTTCTCATTCAAATCTAAGTCCAAGTATTATGTCTGGCTACAAACTGACAATATGGTAATTCAGTAATAGAGTTTCCTTCTACGCAGTGGCTCTGCTATCCCAGAGAGTCTCCTAAACTCCCTTTGAATTTTTCAATTAGGAGATGAAGGAAGAGACATCAAATTGGGGATTGCATATGGATTTTAAAGGACCAGATCTAGAAGAGATATATATATAATTTCCACCCACATTACAGTGGCCAGAATGTAGTCATATATTTTCACCCAACCTCAAGGGAGTCTGGCAATATCTCTAAGCAAAAAGGAAAAGTAAACTTGATTATCTAGGCACGTAGCATAATTTCTACCGCTTAAAATAAACAACTTTTCATTTTTTGTGCATGTTTTTATAAAGGTTTTTTTGTGGCTTAAAGTACCCACTCTGGTTAAAATATACTTGCAGTAAGTCATCTCCTAGAGTATCAGAGCAGCTTACTGATAGAAATGCAATAATTTTTCAGTAACGGGTAGGCTATTTTGTTTAAATATTTTATCTATTAAAAGAGATACCATTTATCTTTCCTTATACAATAGAACTTACACAATAGAATTAGAAGAAAAGCATATCAGATTTGGAATATATCCACTTCCCCTAAGATGTATAGGAAATAATAAAGAATAAAGTAAATTCTTTTGAAAACTAATTGGATCAAGATTTTTAATTGTGTTAAGTAGTTTCATTTATACATATAAAATAATTGAAAAAGCTTTATCTGTGCACACAGATATGGGTTAAATTGCATCAAGCAACCACTGCCCCTTCTTTTTGAAGGTAGGTAAATCACAAATAATAAAATAATTTGGTCAAACAATGATTTTCAGGGTTGGGGGAGGGATGCTATTTAATGTCCGATTACAATAGCATTTTTGGCTAATGTTAACATGATGGAGACAGTTTCTTTTACCTTGTATATAAACTAGGTAAAATGGAGAGTTAGTCTTTTATACAAAAAAAGATTTTTACTGTTTTCATGCATATACAGTGTGATTATTCAAATTATAGGAACACTATTTTCTTACATAATTTAAGTTTTCAAAAGGCCTAAAATATTCAGTTATTTGTCTCAACTCTCAATTTCCTTCGTCTACCTAACAGTAGACTCACTAGAATACCTAACTCTGGAGATTACTTCAGCCATGCCCACAGAATAATTTATGAAGTTACCTTTTGGGCCTGGTGTATAACCAGTAAAATGCTCTCCCTAGTCCTTTTTCCTCTAGGCTGTTTCCTAAGATGGCAGAATGGCTCTATTATTGTTTTACTGCAGTTATTTTTTTTAAAAAACTAGGCCCTCAGGATCTCATTCAAACTTTTGTTTCCAAGTACTTCAGATGGAATCAAATATCATGAAATATTTACAAATTGTACTCAAGCTATGAGAGAACACTTTGCAAGGGGAATAGGGAAATAAAAACTGAAGGTAAGAGAGCATGGAACTATAACTGCCGTTCCAAAAAGTTTAGGCTCTGCTTGGTAGACATTGTCTGCATAGCCTAGATACGCACTTTTGGCACTTTCTGGGTAATGTCATCTTTTTTCACAGGACCTGATTGCCAGTGGCTAAGCAGAAGATTCCTGGTGCCAGAAGGCGTTTCTGTTGTTTTTGTCAGAGGACAACATAGGGAAAGAGTGTTGATAACAAACAGAGCCAGACCTCTTGAATTGCAGCGACACACATTGTGGCTCCCTATAGAAAGACTGATATTGAAATCATCTTTCTTGGGGAGAAAAGAATAGTTTATTTATGCTGTCCTCATGAAATGAGAATATGGTGAGCTCCCAACTGCATTGTTACATTATAATGGAGTCCAAATTTAAATTATTGCAGTTAAAAAACTGAAAAAGGAACTTAGATAAAATTGAGCAAAGCATATAATTTTTTATGAGAATATGGTGAGCTCCCAACTGCATTGTTACATTATAATGGAGTCCAAATTTAAATTACTGCAGTTAAAAAACTGAAAAAGGAACTTAGATAAAATTGAGCAAAGCATATAATTTTTTAAAATTATGAGTAGTCAGAGACCATGACTCCATGCTTTCAAAAGATTTGGACACATACTAAATGTGTGCTGAAAAGGTCTCTGCATAGGTATGTGTAGACTGATCCTGGTCCCACTTTAGCTACTAGTGTTAGTCTGACATCGCTGAATATTCATTATTTCACAAATAACTGAACTAAGTTCCCATCCAGTTCCAAAACTAAGATTCTGTGAAAGTTTTATTTCAGTTCATTATGGGCCAGAATTACCCAATAGAAACACAATGTAAGTCACAAATCCACATCACATATGTAGTTTTAAACTTTTTAATAGCCACATTAAAGTGAAACTAAACAAGTGAAAATAATTTTAATATCTTTTCTTTAATCCAGCGGATCCTAAATATCATCATTTCAACATATAATAAAAATGTTGAAGTATTAAGAATATATTTTATGTTCCTTTTTTCACACCACTAAGTCTTTAAAATCCTGTGTGTATTTTGCATAGTGCTCAGTTTTCAAGTGCTCAGTAACCACACATGGCTATTGGCTGCTGTATTAAAAAACATAGCTACATACCATCTTGACATCTGTAGTTTTGAAAGAAATAAAAAATAGTTTTTCTTATTATTTCCCAGCCATACAGATGAATCAGTACATCAGATATGGTTGTTTCATTCATACAGATTTCAATGTCCTCACAATTTCATTAATAACATTTTAATATATTTTGAGAATTCACATTCTATTTTATAATCAGCCATTCTTTTTTTCTTTTATTATGAAAATTTTTTTCAATACCCAGGGTTTTTATAAGCATGCATCACTATCTCCAAAAGGTCTTATGTCTTCTCTTAGAAATACCAGCACTTCCAAACTAGAGGCTTTGATGAGTTGTACATTTTAATCAGATAGCTTGTCTCGCAAGTTATGCATATTGACAGAAAAAATAACATAAAACATGATCTAATGAAACTAATATTTAAAACTATCTACCTGGAAGAAAACATTAGGTATTATTTCTCATCCCATTTGATCTGTCACAAAACTAAAGAGGAGGAGGTGAAGGAGGAAGGAGAGGAGGGGGAAGAAATGGGAGGGGGGAGGTGGCAGCCACACGACCACAGCAGCAATGACAGGGACGGAAAGGAGAAGAGGAGGAGGAGGAGGTGGGAGAAGCAGGTAGAGGGGAAGAAGGAGGAAGGAAAAGAAAACTGTCAGGTCCAGATATTAGGAGTGAGCTTAAAATCCTCTCAGTGACAGAAAGTTGTTCCTCAAGGCACTCCATTCCTTTTAATCCTGCCAACAGTTACTGAACATTGAACATCTTCAAGAAGACATGGCTTTTGCTGAGAGCAACTGCAGACAAAAGGAATAGGTAGCATGGAACTGACAAATACTTTGAGATCTGTACACCGTGAATTCCCTCAGCTGCATCCTGACAGATGTCATCTGTTTAAATACTTCTAATAAACAAGAATTGACTACCTCCGAGGCAGCACATTTTATCTACAGACCATTGCATTCACTCAAAAGTTCCCATGTGAGGCCACAGTAGATCACTCATGCGCTCGCTGTGTAGCCATCTGGCCTCTATAGACAGCATAAATCTGTCTGTCTACTCTGTAAAAGAATCCTTAAAATATTTGAAAACATTTTTCTTGTTATCAGCATCTTTTTTCTTTATTTCTTCCTTCTCTTAAAATATAATTTTAACCTCCTTGCCATCCTAATCTTTGTATCTTCAGTGTGTATTTGGTAAATTCTATCTTAAAATGGTTTGGTCATAACTAAATATTGTATTAAAGTGGCCTAAGAAGGTGCCTTACCTTTTTATTAGCCACTTCATAAATTCCATTTGTTCATTATGTATATTCATTGAGAACCAACCATGTACTGAGTGCTGTGGTTACAAAAATAAATAAAACTCAGCCTCTTCCTCAAATAGCTTATGGTCCAGTGAAACAGATAGTAACTACTATGGACACATGCCTAGGTTGCTGTGGATATAGAGGAGGAAGGTGCAGTCCAGTCTGGAATTACGCTGATCACTTATAGACTGATCAACTAAAATCACATTTTTTCACCTGTAATGCCACCAAGCTGTGTTACTACCAATGCGTAGTTTGGAAAAAATATTTACTAAATCTACATGAAAACATTCACACTTATTCTACCTAAAATTTATCCCTTTTCATTTATTTCTAAGATAGTTTGGAATGTGAATGTTGTCAAGCATCTTTTCTAACTTTTTTATCTGCAAAGTAGGCAGTGTGTGTTTCACCCAAGTCATTGATACAACTCTTGAAAAGTACTGGGAAATAGCGCACTTATTGTATCTCATCTTCAGGCAGAAACCAAACCACTAATTATCCCTTATATAATGTGGCTATTCACACTTCTGTGAATCCACATCATGGGTCCTTCATCCAGGCCACACTTTATCATCTTATTTACAAGGATAGGATAGAAGCTGTATCAAAATATTTATGGAAATAATATAATATGTATGTCATTCCTCTAGTGTGCCGAGCATCCAGTGTACAAAAGGCTTGGATTTAGTTTGATATGATTCTTTTTAGTGAATCTATGCTAAATTCTTATGAATGACTGGCAGAAATAATGTTGGCTGTCTATGAAGCCCTAAAGGTTAACCCATAGAGATGACTGCCCTTTCTTGTCTCCTCTATATAAATATAAATTTATATTTATATATTTATAAATTTATGGAAAAAATTAAGATGTAAATACAACATATGATAAACACAACATATGATGTAATATGTATCAGATATATATATATTATATGATATATAATATAACAGTATGAGAGATTAATATAATTTGATTAATATAAGTTCACCTCAGCCTCCAAACAGTGACTCCCAGCTGTGGAAACCATAGCCATGCCCAATAAACAAAAAAAGATATGTTTCCATGTCTAAAGCAGGGAGTTAGGAAATATTTTCTTATCAAAAAATGTTATACAATGGCCAGATATATTCAGAGTGGTTCAGGTAACACAATATCATAGAAACATGATGGGTTAAAAGACTTTTCAGAGCTGGCCAGGAAGTTTTATCACAATTTATAGGATTATTTCAAAGAGAAAATGGGTTTTAAAATCCCAATAATGAATTTTCCAAAATAACTCTTTAAAAAATAATCCAATTACAGGTTTAAATTGCCTGGAGTGCAGTTTCAGTTTCACAATAATCAAAATGCATGTGTAGGTGTGTATTATGAATACCTGTTTGCTTTATATAAATTTCTATAAAAGATACATATGACTGAACCTTGTACATTTATAGGTATACATAAATACTGGTAAAAATAAGCACAGTACAATTCAAGAAGATTAATATTTTAGCTAAGATTAGATATTTTGATTTTATTTTCAATCTTATCCATAATATGAAATATTTTTTAAAAATTATCATTGTTGAAAGGTAAAAGCCAATTTCTCATTATAAATCAGAATATTATGACCATTATTTTCAAAATTTACAAAAATAATTTCACAGACTCCACATATTTTAAAGATGTGCCCTAAAAAGTAAAATAAAGATAAATTCTAGGGCTACATGTAGCTAAAAAATTCTATTAAATCCATCCAAATGAGCACTAATATAAGTTGTCTTTAGATGAGAGTAAGGGATAAATTATCTCTTTCATATACAAAATATAATTGGACAAGATCTAATGTTTTAATGAACATTCAATGTAGTGACTATAAGTAACTTAAATATATAGATTTTACATCCCTTTGAGGAAATCTGCAAATGTCGTATTAAGAAAAATAATAGTTGTGCTTCTTACCATAATTATTAATAGCACTTCCTATTGAATATTTCTTTGTGCCTGACCCTATAAAATGCTGTATGTTCTTTTCTATTGAGTTAGTCACTATAACAAAACTTCAGGTAAATATTCTTATTTTATAGATGAGAAATTGTGGCTCAGAGAGGTAAAACATTTTCTATCTAAAAGGAGTAGAGGGAGGATTTGATCATCATTCTCCTCGATTCCAGTACCTTTGTTCTTAAGTACCATGATATTTTATCTTTTAAAAATGATGGTTGGTGAGAGAGGAAGAATTTCCTACAATGGTTATCATAATTATTTGATTGTTACTATGACATGAAGCTACATTATTGGAAAGGGTGTTTCTCACTTCTTTACTACCAGGCACTTTGAATTTGATTGCTAGGGTAAAGCGGCTTCCAGATAGAAGTTATAGTCATTTAATGATTAAATCATAGAGGACAATTATTTTGATCATTTTCCTTAGCCATCGACAGTTGTTCTTTGCTTATTTATTTCTATTTTTCTAACTCCTCTGACAGGCACTTGCCCATCTCTAATTCCCATTAGGAACACTAGTGGCATTACAGTTTTTCAAGACTTTTCAAGTCTCCCGGATTCTATGCATGACATATGGTTTCAGTAGGGAACTACTGATTGCACGGTGAAGCCTGTTATTTCTTCCACTTTTCACTGCTCTGCTCACAGCTTGCTGGCAACTGAGCTGCGAATAGGATTTTAAGGTTCAGCATGAGATCCAGGAGCCCTGAAACAACAACAATAATAAAAGTGGGCTCTGGTTTTGTGCTGGAGGCAAGTTCTGCTTTCTGTATTCAAAACTTTTTGAAGGGGAGCATTGGAAGTCAAAGAGACAGGAAATGAAAATGTTACCCAGACCCTTGCTTTCCACAAGGAAAAACTCTTGCTCCTTTGAAATTGGAATTTTTTCTAGGTACTGATGTAAGCAAACTACAGTACAGCTTTATTTCCTTTTCTGTGATGTGAAATGCCACAATTCCAGCCAAAGTCTTAAGAAATGCCATGACACACATAAAAACAGTCAATTATGTTTCTGAAATAACCCAGGCACATTTTTTCTCTCCAAAAACACTCTGCTATATTTTACATGAAAAATTACTACAAATACATGTGTCAAAAGTCCTCCCCAGTGTGAACCCTGGGTCTGGTGACATCGGTGGATTAACACTTGTAAACTTCAGTTCTGATTGGAATAAAGAAATGTCTGCCTTAAAAAAAAAAAATCATTTCAAGACAATCATTGTGCTTTTAACAACAAAGGCAGAATTCTTTATCGTTATGTGAACATGAGAAGGTTTATTTAGATCTCTGTTTATGTTGGCTACATTAAATGATCTTACTCATTTGTTTAAAATACAACACTGACACTTAGAAACAACTCAAAACAATCAAAAGCAGTAAATTCTTGATGATTAGGTCTACAGCTAACATAGAAGCAATTTCTGACTCCTAAACATGTGCTATATAATTGAGAAGACTAGGGCCAAGCAACTAGCAACTTCACTAGCAGTGAGTACTAAGGATGGGAGAAGCAGCAGGAACAAGTGAAAAGGCCCAAGTCACAGGACATGTTGTCACATTATGGCTTTGCTACTAACAAGTTGTTCATATGAGACATGGTTCTTAAATTTTCTGTAACATGGTTTCCTCATTCATAAAACAGATCTCAAAATTCTCTACCTCTTGAGAGGTGATTCTCTAGGAGTCTCTCATATTTCTGCACATCTTTTGAGCAAAGACACTGGCAGATTTTTCTTCTGGATTATCTTTTCAAGAATTTTGAAAAGAGCACTGAAAGTTAAAATATAGTGCTTTTCTCCAGGGCAGAGAAAAGATTTGTTTGATGTCCGGGAAATAAAGATAATATCTCCCTCTGGGGCAAAGATTTGCTAGCAACTTCCTTATAAAAGTTTATCATTTCCTAAACTTGGGGTCCTTCTGAAATGCAACCTACTGAGTGTGCAGATATCATTTGGTCCTGGTTGCATTGCCCTGTGTGGACAATTGCTTGTATGGCAACTCCAATTGCTTTGACTAATATGCTGTCCTTTATCTCTGAGCCAAGTCTCATATTTATGGCCAATATCCATGAAACAATGGAAGGCTAACTTATCAGCACACGAGTAGTGTAAAATATCATACTCTTCACAATTCTTGACATTCATTCACAGAGTTTATGTAAAAATTAAAAATAAAACTAAAGATTTAGTGAAGTGTCTTACAAAATAGAAAATATTCCATTAATACTGCTCATCATCATCAGTATCAATATGGTGATAATAAATAGTGATTTCTATATTGAGTACCCTCTTATTATGGGAAACAAATGAAATAACATACATGAACAATTAATCACATTAGAAATGCTATAGAAAAATGGACTGAATTGTATGTTTATATCAGGAAACATTCATTAGGCATCTTTGATGTAAGTTACCATATAAGGGCAATGTAAGAATTCAAAAAAGTATTTTAAATTTCCCTGCCCTCAAAGATTCCATATACTAGTTTGAGAGAAAAGAACCAAATTTATGAAAAATGACATAACATAAAATTTGACCTACAATCAAGGGTGCGGTCAATGTCATAAAACAATTTTTTT
>NW_007729224.1:220284-229934 GCF_000696425.1 Galeopterus variegatus | reverse complement strand
GTATCAATATGGTGATAATAAATAGTGATTTCTATATTGAGTACCCTCTTATTATGGGAAACAAATGAAATAACATACATGAACAATTAATCACATTAGAAATGCTATAGAAAAATGGACTGAATTGTATGTTTATATCAGGAAACATTCATTAGGCATCTTTGATGTAAGTTACCATATAAGGGCAATGTAAGAATTCAAAAAAGTATTTTAAATTTCCCTGCCCTCAAAGATTCCATATACTAGTTTGAGAGAAAAGAACCAAATTTATGAAAAATGACATAACATAAAATTTGACCTACAATCAAGGGTGCGGTCAATGTCATAAAACAATTTTTTTATTAATTTACCAAGTAAAGGATATACATAATAAGTATTTTAGAATCTAGACAAAAGAGGTCTGAATGATTGCCATTTCCAAAATGCCTCCTTATGGTAGACAATTTCTTATGTTAGGCATTTTGCTGTAATCATCACCTTGGCCATGGGTGTTGAAAAAGCTATGGTACTTGATCCCAAAGTCTTACAAGACCTAGAACAGTACCTAAAATTACTATATTCTTGATGGTGATTTATGAACTCAATCAAATCTTCTCTCTCAGGGAGTTTTATTGTGGTAAGTACAGAGCCAGTAGATTAAAGGGTGGTACAAAACAGAAAAGATAAAAGATATATAAAAGGGAAAATAAACTGATGCAGTGAGTCACAAGATCCAAGAATGAGATGAATGATGTTGAGAAAAAGAGAGTCGAGAGTCAAAAGAAGAAGAAGGCAGGGTAATGGTGGGCATTAAATTAGGGACACCCACTTCTCAGGAGACAAACCAATAAAGTTGCTGCTTTGTTTATCTGAATTCCTCTTAATCTAGGAGTTGCTGCTGTTGCATCCTGAGATCCTCAGTTATCAGTGAGTTCTGGCTCTGAATCTGCTGGGATTTCCTCCTGCCTCCCTTCCTTGTCCATGCACTCATAAAGCCCTCATTAATTAAAATAGTCTGAATTACCAGATTGTAGCAATCTGAAAAAGTCTAACATACGGTGACTGGGAACAGCAAAGTCCTCAGAAAGACTTCCCAGGCAGGACTTTGACCATTGATATAAATCCCTGAATATGCAAACACTCGCACAGAGGACAAGGAGGAGACCCACTTGCCTGGAGCAGAGCTTCAGAGAGGGAAGGGAAAGAGAGACAACTCTGTGCCAAATAGTGGGGAACCTTCAGAGCCAGCCTAGGGATTCTGAATTATTATTCAATCTATAATGCAGAGTAAGAGGTATGTTTTGTTTGTTTATTATTCAGGGGGGAAAAAATGACAAGATCAAAGACTGGTTTTCAGTAGAAATGATGGGGGCACTAACTCTGTGCAGGTCTAGGAGTAAGTGTGATGATGCTAACAAGCTACTCTGAATCCTACAAGGCAGGCATGTAGATCCACTCCTCACTAAAAACATGCTTAGACGTTCTCCTCCTCCTCATCCACTGTCACTTCCCCATCTTTATCTTTTTTTGTCTCCCCTCTCTGCACGCTCACTCTCTCATACACGCTCATCATCCCCCCACCTCCATTAAACGAATGAATGAGGGAACTTTCAATTTGAGTTTCCTAGTGTCCATATATATAATGTTGAAAATTTTTATATTTCTTACTTTTAGACCCATTTAGTGTGAGTTGCTTTTGAATTTTATGTGTCCTTTGATCAGAGTTTCTGCTGTAAAATTTCCCTGGCTCCCCCAGGCTTACCTGAGCACTGTTTAACTTCCAAAGAGAACCCACATGCTTCCATCATTACTTTGCTTCAATGATAATTTCCCCATCTGTCTTGCCTGCTAATCATAGACTGTTTTCGGTTAAAAGTTTTTTTTAAATTATCTATATGTTTCTAGAACCTGGTGCAGTGCCTGCCACATTGTATGTACTAAATAATTTTAGAGTAAGTGAATTAAATTTTTGACCTCTAGTTTAGCATAAAATTTCAGATAGTCACATATAAGAGTCTTTAAAATGCTATGTAGTTTATCAGAATCCATAATCATTGTCATTTTTGTTTCTCTTATGTTAAATAAAATTGCACTGGCTAGTAATGTTCCTTCTTGATTTATATCTTCGTACATGTCATTGTCTCAGAGCAGCTGGAGTGGTACAAGAGATTTATGTCTTTTCCAAAGGCATTAAAATTAATCTGGGTTTTAATTATTTTTCCCAATAGCATAAAAACTTCAATTTACTTTCTACTTGGGATCAATATTGATTTAAGTTATTTTAGTAGTTTCACCTTTTTTAAAAAAGAAGCCATGTCACAGCCAGCCTCATAAAATTATGGCCTCATGTTCATTAATATTAACCACAAGCATTAAATTTGTTTTGGGGCTTGTTTTTTCCTTTGGGGTTTGGTAAGGTATAGGAATAGGCAGAGAAAACAAATTCTTCTTCCCTGAATTAAACTAGGATCACTACCTAGTGGTCAGCGTGCTCCACATGTCAACTGCAATGCACTTTGTATTCTACTACTAATAAACAATTTCCACCGGTGCTCAAGCTTACTGTTTATCATTAGATGTAGTTGGTGCCTAATGTAAATCTTTGGAAGGGCTAGAATGGTTTCAGCAAAGGAACAAAGACATCTTGCAATCATTTGATATGGAAAACCAGCCTGACCTTCACTATTCAACTGCGTATGCAGAAGATACAGAAGAATTAGATATGCCATAATGTGAATAAATCAATTTCTAAAGACACAGGCAGCAAACCTGCAGCATTTATGCTACCGTTCCTCTGTTCTGCATCTGTAACCAACAGGCTTTTCTTTCCTGAGCCTGGACTCAGCTCAAAACCCCACTCAAACCATAACTCTAGGCACTTTGAATAGTCACCACAACGAGAACAAGTGTATGAACACTTTACATACCTGCCCTATAGTATCACATGTGCAAAACCTCAGTCAACAAGGATTAAATCTCTCTTACTAAACTCAATGCTCTAGGACACGCTATCACTGGACATGAATATGTCTCTGATTCACTCATATGGTGGAGTATCATAAATCTTACCGTATTTCCTTGATTTTAAAACACACGTATTCAGATTTTAACATTTCTGAAATTAAGATATATGTATATAATGCAGTAATGTTTGTTGTATAGTTTTATGTTGTATTCTGCTTTTGATTTGATTGATTTGATATAATTTTACTTGAAAATTTCTTATTAAAGTGATAATCATCTATAAAATAGAATAATAATGTCAAATTTGTATATTTTCTATCTTTTTTAGGGGTAGATCATCTGCTGAGATATTTCTTCAAAAGTATATTTTGAAATATATAGTGCCTGATATTAACTCATAAGAAAATAAACTATATTATAATTAACCATTCAGATTTCAGTTGCACCATTAGTATTTATAATTTTGTTTGCCTCTAACAGAAATTATAACTTAGCAAGTAAACCATTGTAAAAGGTCATGTGGCATAGATCTATCAACATAGATCAAACACAATATGTAGATCATAGTTTAAATTATAATAAAATAATATCTTCATCATAAAAAATATCTAATAACAAGAAGGTATGTAAACAAGACTGGAACGTATGAAATACCTTTTATAATATAACAGAGATAGGGAACTTTAGAAGAACATAGCTTGCCTCATTTTTATATGTTATCTAAGGCCTTTCTAGCAGGAGAGGTACTTATGTTTAGTGAATATATTGATCTTTTCTTCTTTTATCAATTGGTAATGCAGAACTATAAATATATAAAATTTTTCTGAATAAAATGTATATGTTCTTGATAGTGTTCTAAATAAAAAACATAAGCTAAATTTCTTGTTCAATTAATTATTATTTTATTTTGAGAAATAGAAGAGTTAAGTTTATTCTTTCCCTCAAAGGAGCTTACAATAAAAGGGGACTGAAATATTTATAGAAACAGAGAGATCCACATATCTACAGTACAACTTCTGGTTACTAATAATAATTCAGATAATGCATTTCAAAACATATAGGGAAGTATACAGGCTAGATTAGATTTTCTGTAAATATTTTACAACAAAACACCTAGAAATTCTAAGTAAAGCATTCCAACAAATTATTGCAAATGTGTATTTGTGCTCACAAAACAGAAAGAAAACTTCCCAAGAACAAAATACATAAACCATAATAGCAGAATGACAGGTATATTCTCAAGTCTTGGTGACCAGGAATGTTGCTGATACTCTCTGGGTTTGGTTTCATGGCTGTTTGGGATTAGGAAATAAACCCTTGGTGCTCATGATTGGAGAAGTTGTGACAAAGATTTGTTCATAATGCCAGGACCCTTGAAAGAATATAACTCCAGGAAAAGAGAACATTGAATAAAATGTCACTGTTATGGTTTGAATGTGTCCCACCAAAAGATCACAAATTGGAATTTCAAACCCCAATGCAATAGTGTTGGAAGGTGGAGCCTAAAGAGAAATGATTAGGCCATGAAGACATAGTGAATTGTTTAATGCCATTATCGTGGGAGTAGTTTTGTTATAAAAGGGAGAGTTTGGCTCCCCTTTACTCTCTCTCTCACCCTCTCTTTGTCCTTCCACCATGAATGATACAACAAGAACACCCTCATCAGATGCTGGCCTCTTGATCTTGGACTTTCCAGCCTCTTTAAGAGTAACCCAGTCTAAGGTATTCTGTTATAGCAGCATGAAACGGACTAAGACAACCATTCATAAGCAAATGGAGATTATTTTAATCTGAGAAAGCCTCCTTTGAAAATGTATTACCCCAGGCTTGTTCTCACATAGATGCTAGCTTCTAATATATTCTACCTGAATGTTGGTCTTCAATACCTTAAAAGGAATTAGATTAAATTAAATTGACCCTGGATTGGTAGAATTTTTGAGTACCTTGCAGAAAGAAACACAAATTCTTCCTAGAAGGATGCTTCCTTAAAACAAGGTTTGGTATTCCCAAAGGTAAACTCAGCCAAACCTAAATTTGCAATCCAAAATTACAACATACCTAACAAAACAAGGCACCATAAGCAGATTCCCACTCCCCATGACAGGAGATATTGAAATTTCTGGATCTTAAGTATAAAATCATATGCTTAAGATGTTAAATAAAAAAGAAAATATGTATTTCAAATGAGCAAGAAACAAAATATCACTAAAGAAGACTAGTCAGATTTTAAAAGAACCAGATAGAAATCCTATAATTAAAACACAACAATAATAAAATTCAGTAGATTGGGTAAATAGCTGTTTAGACAAAAGCTACAGAGAATTTGTGATCTGGAACAGAAATCTGGAAAAATTAAACAGAATATAACAGCAAAAAAGCTGTAGACAAAAAATATGAATATATATTAATAAACTAATAGGATAAAAGAAAACATAATAAAAATAAAGGGAATATATACTTAATATGACAATGCCTAAAACATTTCAATACTCTGTGAAAGATATGACTACTCAGTGTCAAGACATATGACATGTAGAATTCAGTAGAATAAAGAAAATAAAAGCTTAAAATTTCAATTAAACAAGAGGAACAAGTTCAAAAAAAATCTATTGTACATCATGATGATTATAGTCAATAACAGTATATCATGTACTTGAGAATTGGTAAGGGGATAGATATTAAGTGGTCTCACCACAGACACACACACACACACACACACACACACACACAAAGTATGTGAGGTAATGCATATGTTAATTAGCTGGATGTAGACATTCCACAATGTGTACGTATATCAAAACATCATGTCACACACCATAAAAATACACAATTTTTATTTGCCAGATTAAAAAATAAATAATTTTAAAAAGAAAATAGAAATATAAGAAGAAGAGTCACAGTGACACTACAGACAGCCAGAGACCAAAAAAAGAGTTCAAATCTTCCAAAAATCAAAATAAAATTAAAGATTCCTTCAAAGACAATAAAAACTATTGTCAAAGTGTTGAGAGAAAATAAATGTATAAGCTTCTGGAGGGTTTGAATCATATGATTAACAACTAACTTTTATTAATAAGTAAATAAACTATATTTTGCTATCATTAGAGGAGAATTGATAAATACATATAATTTCAAACAAAATATTGAGATTTGCATCACCAACATATCATTCATAAATGCTATATTTTAAGAAGAAAAATAATTGTGGAAGAAATGTCTGAAAGTAAAAAACTTGTTGAGCATTAGTGCATCAACAGAGTTTCAAACTTTAAAAAAAATGGAATATTAAAACAAGCATTGACAGTATCTAAAACAATGATAATATTCAATTTTGCAATGTTAAAACACAGACAAAATTATTATACTGAACAACAATGTCAGATGAAGAAGATAATCAGAGAGAAGTTCTTTCATGCCTTTAGATTGTTTAAGAGGAATGTTTCCAGTCATTGATTTACCTTAGGCATGATTTAATTAAAATGTGTGTATTAATATTTTAAGCTAGTTACCCAATGGACATGGTGTGTATAATTTTTACACAAGTACATAAAAAGTATTAAATTAAATATTCAATTAATTTGCAAAGAGGAAGTACAGGAGAAACACTAAAGAAGCATAGAGAAATCAGGACAAATAGAAAGTATAAAATACTATAGTAGAAATTAATTCAAACATATCAATAAGAGCAATAAACATAAGAGTTTAAAATAGACACACCCAATGCAAATATATATATCTTACAGTTGTAAGTAAAATCATGAAAGCAGATCTAAAAGGAAAAGCCAAAAGCATTTTTAATGCTTTTAAAAGCATTATTTTTTTTAAAAAAGCATAATTAAGTTCTAAGAGGATAAATATGTCACAGTAAAATTTGAGTTAAATGAAAAAGTACGTAGTGCAGGATGAATAATATCTAATAATATAATTAAAAGATGTATAGCTAAAAATTAGCATAATTACAAGAGGAAATAGAAAAATTCACCACCTAGGATATTTTAAAATTCGAGTCCATCAGGTAATCAATAGGCCAAGCAGAAAACAAATCTATAAGTCTATGGAGCGTTTGAGTCACGCTATAAACAAACTTGATCTAGTGACTATATATAATCATAAATCCAACAATTATCCCATTTGTAAACACAATTAGAGCATTTTTGAAAATGACTACATAAACTAGGCCAGTGCTTTCCTATGTGGTACATCTGGCTATTTAAATTTAAATTGATTAGAATTAAATAAAATTTAAAATTGAGTTCTTCAGGCTGGCCTGGTGGCTCACTGCTACAGTGCGCCGCTTGGGAGCGCGGTAGCGCTCCTGCCGAGGGTTCGGATCCCATATACAGACCGGCCGCTCACTGGCTGAGTGCGGTGCGGGCGCAACACCGAGGGTTGCGATCCCGTTGCCGGTCCGGTCCGGTACGGGTGTGACACTGAGGGTTGTGATCCGTTGCCGGTCACGAAAAAAGACAAAAAGGAAAAAATAAATAAATAAATAAATAAATAAATAAATAAATAAATAAATAAAATAAAATTGAGTTCTTCAATCACGGTCACATTTCAAGTACTCAGTAACTATATATGGCTAATGGCTACTATATTGGGTAGCATAGATATGGAATATTGATATCACTGCATACGTTTCCACTATATAACACTGCTGTAGGAAAAAATATGGACATTTCTTCAATGCTAACCGTGGAGAAAATTATTGCAAGTTCAAAGAAATGGTTATTAACTTTGAAGGAGCAAATTTCCCTTTATACCTATGACAATTTTCTTTTTAAAAAGCTATCTTTGGTGTAAAAATTACTTCAGGAGTTTCAATGGTAAGAAAGATAAATAAATGAGTGTACTGGGAAAGAGGATTGCATTATACATGAAATCTAAAAATCAAATGATCAAGTAAGTCATAAGGGATTAGAAAGGAATGGTGAAGGGTCATACCCACCAACGAGGGTTCCTTAAAGAAGAAAAAGCATGATTGTAACCCTACTTGGAAGTCCAAAGAAACAGAACGTCCATGTTAGATTTTCTTGACTAAGATATATCAATTAGATCAGTTTTTTAAATTCTTCAGCACTACCACATGAAAATACTACAGAAAAATCAAACATACAGTGAAGCTGATGGAACTTAACTAATGCTGATCTTAGCTCCATGTTTTGGTCACCAGTTGTGGTCCCCTTAGAAGGCTGAATACACACTAGAAATATTTCTCATCCAACTCTGCACCTGGCTAACTCTTAAACTCCTCCTTCACGTCTCAGGGAAAAAGTTTCTTTGCATCTCAGTTCCTTGAGCAGTTTCTGCCACACAATAGGGGCTAGAAAAATAATGACTGAATGAAAGAAGGGATAGATGAGTGGGTAAAAGTCTTTCCAAACCTAACATTCTATGATTCCATGTTCTGTTTTCAGTAGCAAAGTATAAGAGGAGAGGCAGGAGGAGGTGAAAGAATTTCTGGAGAGACCAACCTGATACTGTGATGCACGCATTTCTCCCCTTGAGGGATCCTCAGTTCCTTTCCTCTCTGAACACCCAGAACTCTGGAATTAACCTATACTGAACTGGAGAAACTTCAGTTGCATGCACAGTGTAACCATGGTGTTTTTCAACAAACAACAACATTCTATTTCAAAACAAGAAAGATATTTGCCTATGAATATACCTTTTGCCTATCCACAGCAGAGTTTCTCAGTGGAAATTAACTCCCTACCAATATTAGTTGGGACTCTTAACCACAAGTAAAAGAAATTCAACTGAAGCAAGCTTAAACTCAAATGCAAATTTATTTGTGGATATCAGGTCTCATGCATTTAGAACAAGGCTGCTCCTGATCAGCAGGTTTTCCAGTACCATCAGAGTTCCCTTTCCTTCTCTAGCTCTGCTCCTCCATTCTCTCTGTCTTGGCTTCCATCTCACTATTACCAAAGGGAGAAACTGACCAAGCTTTAGTGATGTGTCCATGTCCAATTTGGGTGCATTTCCAATGCCTGAACCCATTAATTATGGCCAAAAGAGTGGGCATAATTTTCAAGAAAAAAGGAACTTTCCCTGCCACTATGTTGAACAGGAGGGCGGGGGTTGCCTGGAAAGTGGGCCTGACAAGAGAGTGGACAGACAAAAACAATAGGTACCTGCCACACTCTGTGCTCTAATATGTTGTCTGACTATTTTCCTAGGTTCATTGATATAGAAACCATCTGAATAAAAATTTCGTAAGTATCTTGCATTTCTTCACATTAAAGAGAAGTAAAATAAAACATTTTGCAATGTGCATTAAAAACATTTCTGGGGGGCTCATTTAGGAATACCACTTACAATACTAAAATGTTCCATATGTCCAGAGTTGCCCTAAATGCTGTGGCCTGCTTCAGCAACTTCACTGTTGATAGCCATTCAGTGCCACAGAATCACTTCTGTATTTTTAGCTAGTTCCTTGAAATTCACTCCTGATACCAATCTAGCAGTGATATCATGAACCTCAGCCTTCAACACTGGGCTCGATTTCCCGAAATTCCTCTTTTAAATTTCCATAAAGCTGTGCGAAAGACATGGAGTGGCATAACTGCTGCAAAGACTATTGCTACAACTGGGTTCCTATCAAGTAGCCCTGAGTATAAATAATAAAATAAATACAGATGATTTTTTAAATGATGAGTTTAATAAATAAAGTGCAGGTGGACTATAACAATACTGAGGACAAT
>NW_007729224.1:203048-219284 GCF_000696425.1 Galeopterus variegatus | reverse complement strand
CTAGCTCTGCTCCTCCATTCTCTCTGTCTTGGCTTCCATCTCACTATTACCAAAGGGAGAAACTGACCAAGCTTTAGTGATGTGTCCATGTCCAATTTGGGTGCATTTCCAATGCCTGAACCCATTAATTATGGCCAAAAGAGTGGGCATAATTTTCAAGAAAAAAGGAACTTTCCCTGCCACTATGTTGAACAGGAGGGCGGGGGTTGCCTGGAAAGTGGGCCTGACAAGAGAGTGGACAGACAAAAACAATAGGTACCTGCCACACTCTGTGCTCTAATATGTTGTCTGACTATTTTCCTAGGTTCATTGATATAGAAACCATCTGAATAAAAATTTCGTAAGTATCTTGCATTTCTTCACATTAAAGAGAAGTAAAATAAAACATTTTGCAATGTGCATTAAAAACATTTCTGGGGGGCTCATTTAGGAATACCACTTACAATACTAAAATGTTCCATATGTCCAGAGTTGCCCTAAATGCTGTGGCCTGCTTCAGCAACTTCACTGTTGATAGCCATTCAGTGCCACAGAATCACTTCTGTATTTTTAGCTAGTTCTTTGAAATTCACTCCTGATACCAATCTAGCAGTGATATCATGAACCTCAGCCTTCAACACTGGGCTCGATTTCCCGAAATTCCTCTTTTAAATTTCCATAAAGCTGTGCGAAAGACATGGAGTGGCATAACTGCTGCAAAGACTATTGCTACAACTGGGTTCCTATCAAGTAGCCCTGAGTATAAATAATAAAATAAATACAGATGATTTTTTAAATGATGAGTTTAATAAATAAAGTGCAGGTGGACTATAACAATACTGAGGACAATGTGTAGAATATTTTTTACATCATGGCTCTAGGATGCAAACAGAATCTGATTTGTCTGAAAGATTTTTTTCCTCCTCTAGTGATGAAGCAAGTCAGTAAATGTTTGTTTACTCACTCAATATGTTTTGTGTGAGGACAGTATATCAACATTTAAAGAGCACTGCTTTCCAGAATTAATGTGTGAAGAAATGCTTGCATCGTAGAAGCATGTCCTTGTGACCTGGGGATATTTATTCATTAAAAAATAAATTTACTACAGCAAGAAATAGGTCTCAAATTATTCAATAGAAAATAAATTATCTTCACTAAATTTTTTGATCAATATATACCCTTTGCTGATTCCTCATTATGATGCTGTCGATAGAGAGAAAAGATCAACAGAAAACAAACTGCAAAACCTGCAGCTTCAGGAGGACAGTTCCCATTTGAAGACATTGCATTGCTCATAGTAGATTGGTATGTTTCCCTCTAGTGGTTAAAAGTCATTTAACTTTATCAACCAAGTCATTTTTTGAGAAACAAAGCAGAAATTGAGAACAAGGCAGCATTTAGTGAGGCAAAAATTAACATGGGTCCTAAATTAAGTGATTTGCAAGTAGAATCAAGTCTGGTTATTATGGAGATACGAATTCATAGTTTAAATACCTGATCAATTTCTACAAGATGAACAAGGACAGAGAATATTTTAAACTCTGGCTGATGAGAGATGCTGATGATGAGTAAGGAAATGAAAATCAGAAGGGGAAACAATTAAAATACTTAGAAAAACCAATTCATTTTAATGTGGCAGAAGATTCGTAATGAAGCAAGATTAGCAATTTCTAATGCCATATTGCATTGCTTATTTAAAAATCCTCTCAGAATAATTTTACTTTTGAAAAATCCAAACTAATGCACAGGCTTTAGTCTGGTGAAGACTGTGTTCCTCTTGCGATCCTACAGCCTCGGGGTGGGCAGTGTTCTGCTTCACAGAGAGGAAAAGTAGTGACACTAATCACAATAATCATTTGCCAAAATACATCATCGGGCCTAAAATATTCCACTAGCCAAGTTGAAGTAGTTTGTGACACTGGCTGTATTTAACTCTTTAAAATACAAGCTGATGACATAAAAAAAACTCAATCCCTTCTTCTAAAACTATAAGCATGTTAGGATATTGACGATCCACTCAATAGCAAAATGCCATACCAACTCCAAATATGCACACTGGGGTTCCTTGAGCAATCAAACCTGCTGAAATTAAGGGTCAAAAGATCAGCACTGTAACTTTAGGCGACCCAGGGAAGACAACAATCTTCTACCTTTGTTGTATTCTGTGAACTGGTCATGATCACAGAATGTGAAAAATAGCTATCAGATCACAGGATCATTTCTGAGCCAGAAAGCACCTGCAGTTATTATGTACAAAAGAAGCTCACAATGCCAAGCTTTCAGAAGCACATAAAGCTAGCTTTCCCTCCAATTTCTCATAGGGAAATACAAGGGTACTTCAAAAAGTTCGTGGAAAAATAGAATTAAAAGATAATATGAACATTGTCATGAACTTTGTGAGGTATCCTTGTATGTGCATGCTATAGAGCAAAGAAAATGTCCATGATACAGGCACGCATATACAAATCTTTCTCAACTCAACTACTCAGAATTTGGTTTACACTATGAATTATTGAAGGAGCATTAAAGAGAAGAGCTAAAAACAGAAACTCACTATTACCAACTCATCACCTATAAAAAGGCTATAGATCCTCAAGGAGGAAAGCCTAACAAAAAAAAATTTATGCTATAGCTCCTCTTTGTGTTTAACAGGTTACAAACAATGTAGCCAATAAATTTATTTTGGCTTTCTACGGCAAATAAACAGATGGACCTGCATGCAACTATTGATGATTTATGTCATATATTTATTCATTTTCCACAATGAGCTATAGAGAAAAATAAAAGAAAAATAGCTCCAGCCCTCTAGAAAATGGAATCAAAAGGACAAAAATACCAGCCTGCTATTTTAATTTATATTTTGTTTATATTTAATAGCAACTATACAAAGCTAAAGGGAGATTGAACAAAGCTTTCACAGTTTGCAGAAAACTTGGAGAAGGTTATCAAGCCTGAAACCCAAAATATGAAAATTTAAAATACACATCTTCCATGTCATATAGTGGTCAACTAAAATAGATTAGATAGAAAATATGTTCATTACTGAGTCATGTCAGAACAAAGCAAAGGTGTGCATAAGACCTTAATTAAACTTTATGCAAAATATCATGTGTGAAAGGCTTCAAGAAATAATAAAACACTTTAAAATCTGAAGTTATTTTGATCTTTTTTTGATTTTTAAAAATTTGCCATTGAATTTAGGGAAATGTGTAAAGTCTGAAACTTTTTTTGATATCTTTTGCACAGATGAGGTTTCTGGAACAGGAAGAATTTCATGTCTTATGTCCTAATATCTGTTAAATAAGGTATTTCTGTGATCTGAAATATCGTTTGGCCTTTCTTGTTGACATGACATTAAAAATGAAGCCTGCATTTTTGCACACAGGATGCCTAATTTAGTCATTGCAATTACATAGAACTTGATAGGTATAAATAAACAGGAACTATCACTGTGTATGTCATAGTCATTCTGGAAGAAAATCTACACCATGTTTGAAAAATAGAGCTTTTAATCTAGGAGGTCTCTCTTTTGATTGCCAGGTCTGGAGCTTAAATTTCTTGGCATAGTTCTTGTAAAATGAAAAAATAAGGAAATCTTGGAAGACAGAAGATAGGTCATGAGCAAGGAGGAATTTGTGGTGAAGGAAGTATACAGATGAAAGAAATAAAAAACAGCAAATGTGAATTGCAAAATGGATGGCAGACCCAAAGCACTTCTAGAATGCTTCATAAAAAGAAAAGACCAGTTGTCTAGAACACATATGAGAACTGTACTATGTTTTTTTCTCCCTCAGTATACTAATTTCTTTTTTTGAAGGATGTGGGAGGAGCTTTCTCTCTCTTCACCTCCTATAAATTATTCTTTCCTGAGTGCTGCCTTACAAACAAAGGCAGACAATGAAGTAGGGCATTAATATTTCCCAGGATGCACACAGGATGCTTAATAGAGGTAATGAACACCCTGGCCAGGAGCCAGAATGACAAGCTCCACCACAAAACAGTGAGTCAAGTTCAAGACAACCACACAGACAAATGCAGAAGCCAAACAATCCTTTTTGCTCAACAAACTTTTATGCCACCATAATCAATTAGCTTATTTTTCTCCCTGCTAGGTAACTATTTCCTGGGCAGTTCCCTGAGTGGTGGCATTGAAATGCCATCTATCATATAATGAAAAAGTGTGATTAAAGGTTTTAAGAGTCTGGGCATGAAGCCGAAAAGTCAGAAGAGCCATCCTTTCTAATTGTAATAGGATGCTGCTTTTTGCCCCTGCCTTTTTATATTGAGATTGGAAGAACTCTAAAGAGTCAGAAAGATTTTTTGGCATGTCAAGTGTACCTCTCAATTATTCCTCAGCACTGAAGGGACTGATTAATTCTTAACAAGTGCCAGTAAATAGGATGATGACTACAAAAGTAAGAAAGCATTTACTGAGTTACCTCTATGACATCTAATGGAAATTAGTTTGTGGAATATCATAGAGTTTAATAAAATATCTGTTTTAAAGTATTACCCAATCTTCCCATCAATGTGCTTTTTCTTGTGTTTATTCTAAAGTGCTCCTTCTCTCTCTCCATCTTCCTCCTTTCTTCTCCACTTCACTCTCCCTCTCTTATGCAGCAGCCGTGGCAGGTAGAGAACAAAGTGTCATGAAGTCTAAGTAAATGATCCAGCAATGAACTGAACACCGGTGATGATAGATCGGCATACTCATGCTTTATTTACAGTTTCACCATTAAAACTGAAAAATTCAATAAATTGGAAAAGTTCTTTTGAAAGTTTGTAAAGAAAATATACTCATATTTTATAAGATTGGCTTAAAATATTTCCATTAGGTGCTCCTATTAATTATGTCATCCATCTCACTGACAATGCACACCTCAACTATTCTAAATTATGATTTAGAGAAATCCATTTGTACAGAGATTTACTTGTAAACCCTGAAACCTTCCCATAAATTTTTTCTAACATAAGTTTTGAAAGCACTGAGGATTTTACCTACAAATCCAATACAATGTTACAATATTTTAAAGCAAGTCTGAGAGAGAAGCACTGGGAGAGGAAGAGCAGTTAGAGAACCTAATTGTACCAGAGATCAATCTTCAGAATGAATAAAAACAAGATGACTATTTCCAACTAAAGAGATTAATAATACATTTCACCTGTCTCTACCCCCATCTTCTTTCTGAACTGCTGCAAAAGAATGGAAATCCATAATGATTTCCCATGCTTGGGTATAAAGCATACTAGACCGGCTACAGTTAGAGCTGACAGGGTTTTCCTGGCTGGAAAGAGATCACAAGCTGATGTTACCTGGGAAGCAAAACCAGTACTAGCTCAGTTTGCAAAGAAAGATGGCATTTCCATTCAAGAAAAGCCTAAAATGGAATTTCAGTGTCTCTAAGATTTTACATGGGCAGTAACATTCCAGGAAGGTCAACAATACTGAACCCTAAAGTCTCCATATCCATGCAGGAAAAGGACCAAAGCATTAAGCGCCCTAAGAGAAGAGAGTAGGTATTGCTGACTACAGTTGCTGTAGAGTTCTCGATATCTATATGCAATCTACATACTCAATGTTAGGTTGAACATATTATATATTTTTTGTGAATTTAAACTTTTATCATAACTTTTCAGTGGAATTGTATGTCCTGTAATTCATATATTTCTAAGAATACTGCAAAGTAACAAAAGTTGAATATGCCACCCAGCAAAATTCCAGGAAACTAATTACCTGGGGGAATTCATGAAAGATTGCATAGGTTACTGTGCCTCCACAATAAAGTAATGAGACTGGTTTCCACAAGGCATACATAAAAATCACATCTATCTGGTGAGTATTGATTTATGCACACATTTTAGAAGATCTATGCAAATCCTACTTGGCTCAATTCTTTCCTCTCGCAAAGCCTTCCCTACTAATACAATTGAACATCTTGTTTCTCTCATCTACACTTATTTTACATAGCCTTCATTTAGAACCTAGTATTTATGCTACTGTTGATAGCTATCGTGTTATGTTTGTATGTATTACTGGCTCAATTCTTTCCTCTCGCAAAGCCTTCCCTACTAATACAATTGAACATCTTGTTTCTCTCATCTACACTTATTTTACATAGCCCTCATTTAGAACCTAGTATTTATGCTACTGTTGATAGCTATCGTGTTATGTTTGTATGTATTACCCATTCAAAACTACCTTTTACATTAATATTAGTTCCTCACTGGTTGTTTCCTGGAAGCCTCAATTCTTCACCATGTGGGACTCTACATTTTTTTTGCTCAGAACAAGGCAGTTGGCTTCACCTGAGCAAGGTGCAGGGGGAACTAGAGAGAGACGTGGAGGGAAAGAGGGAGTAGGAGAGACAGAGGGAGACACAGACAGAGAGACTGAGAGAGACCAAGAGAAACACAGAGAGACTCAGAAAGAGAGAAAGACAGAGAAAGAGAAAGAGAGAGGCACATACAAAATGGAAGCCCTGGTGTCTTTTATAACCTAATCTTGAAAATGAAAATAGCATTACTTCTACCATATTAGATTGGTCACATAGGCCATGTGGAAAGAAACTACACAACCATCTACCCACAGGAGGTGGGGATCATTAGGAACCATCTTAGGGATCAGCTACCACAAAATCTGTACTTTGTTTCTTTTCACTACTCCCCTTTTCAGGGATTGTAACATGATGCCTTGCTTGGAATAAAGAATCAATTAATATTTGTAAAATTGATTATTATCCCCCATATCCTCAAAATACATTATTAACACTTTTATTCCTCACTAATTGTCACTGCATTTAAACACTTTGATAACATTAATGCTATTTTTGGTCTGTTTATTAACAACAAAATAACAAACTAGAAGTGAAATGATATAGGTGCATTTCTAACATAAGCAAATATATGTAACTTTTAGTTAAATTGTTCAATCACATTTCATCTTTATTTCTCAATATTTATTCATACAAGAAAAATTTATTACCATTTACTAGCTTCCAGGGACATGAGACCGTAGTAAGGTACATAGCAGTATGGAATCATGAATCTAAGAATACTTGCCTACTTAATATTTAGCAAAATTTAAAGAAACAAAATGAAAGAGAAAACGTGTGTATAGATATACCAATATTTCAGGGAAAATTAGAATATGCTTTTGCAAGTTTGTGATTGTGTGATTCCATTCAGCATGAAAATTTCGTGGATATAATGGCAAGGTCAGCCTTAGGGAAAAAATGGAATTAGGTGAAATATGGGTTACCCTTACCATCAGTAGTGGGTTGAAAGGCAAAAGATATATCTGTGTCCTAGTTTTTGGAACCTGTAAATGTAACCTTATTTGGAAAACAGATCTTTGCAGATATAATAATTACATTAAATAAATTGAGATTAGTTCATTCTAGATTGTCTGGTGGGCCCAAAATCGAATGACAAGTGTCCTTATAGAAGACACACAGGAAGACATACACAGAGAAAAGGAGAAGGCTGTGTGAAGATGGAGGCAAAGATTGGGGTTGTGAAACCACAGAAGCTAAGGGACTCCTGGAGCCACTAGAAGCTAGAAGAGGCATGGAAGGTGGTTAGAGAACAAATTTCTATTGTTTTAAGCTACACAGTTTGTGATAATTTGTTACAGTAACCCAAGGAAACTAATATGCCCTCCAACCTACGTAGTATCCCAACTATAAAAAAGAAAGAAATAGAAAGAAGGACTGAAAATATTAAAAAGGATAGGATCAAAGAAAGAAAGAAAAAGAAAGGAATAAAGAAAAAGAAAGAACAACAATAGCACACATGACATGTTCTTTTTGTAGCAATCTTAGTCTTTACCAAAGTCACCACTAGTAAATGCCAACACCTGCATTAACCTATCCAATGCCTGCAGTAACCCTCCCAATGCCAACACCTTCAGTAACTCTCCCAGTGCCAACACCTGCACTAACCCTTCCAAATACCAACAACTGAACTACTCAGGATTCTCTTCTCAAATAGGAGTAAGGCTATTCAGCAAACTAATTCAAACAATTAGTTAATGGGTATAAATAATTAATTGATTGATTACCATGTTACCCTTTGTAGGTAACATAATTATAAATGGGATCTTTCTAAGAGCTGTTTTCATCATATTTACAGTCAGAATATTAGAGCGGGTCAGTGTTTAATAGTACTCAGCTCTCACCACTTAATAACTCCCATTCCATAGGCTAAGTCCCTGGAGTTGAATGTAGGATAAACTGCAGAAGATGAATGAAGGCAGGGAAGGGAGGGTAGGAAGAAGGAAAATGAGAGAGGGAGAGAATCTCAGTGATCATTCCAGAATGTATACTACTTGCCACTAGTTTAGTTGGAGTTGTAGTGTAATACAGACCAATCTGTTTCCAATCTACCTATTTAATTTTCTAGTAATCTTCAGCAAATTTGTTAGCAGTTTGGGTTTATTGATATGTAAAATGGGAAACTATATCTATTAGGTTATCCTGTGTTCATTTGGTATAATTTATGTAAAACACCTGTACTTCTTACAAGCAATGTGTCCTATAGTCAAAGTTTTCAATAAGTTGTTGGGTATTATATTTTGTTATTTTTATGGTTATTATGGTATAGGCAGCAGGCTAAGGCTACATTAGCTTACATCCCTGCTGCCACCTATGCCACCCATTGAAAGTCAATTATCAGGAGATCAAAGTTTTGAAATCAAACATAATTGATACCAGCAGAGATGGCAAAATAGATCTAGTAGTTTAGCAAGGGAAGACACTAAGAAACCTGAATTCATTAGCTTATCTAAATAATTTATCAATCCATCGACTAGGGCATTGGACAGCCTTGAAAGCCTGGAGAAGGAGAAACATAAAGATAAAGCTTGGCACTGATGTCCAGGAGCATGCCCACAATTCTCAAGTATTCTGGTGCCTGAGCAAAGTCAATCAGATGATTCAGATGGTAATCATAGCCACTCAAAATGTTTTGGTCCTTTTGACACAATGGTCCTGAGCTATAAATGTTCACATCAAGCTACCAACCTATCTTATCCTCGTGTGTTAGAGGGTAAACAAAACAAACGCCATTTTTTAAGTGCAGTCTGCCACTGAAAGAAAAATTTGCTCTTATAGGATATGGACAACATCAGGTTTCTGAATATAATGTCCTGTGGCAAGAGATAAAAAGAAAATAGAGGAAACCGAAGCTGTGACACCTAAAGCTACAGTAAACATTAAAAACAGTCCAATGTCTAGCAAGAGTAACATAAACTTCACGCTAAAGGATAATTTGCCTCAATTCTTATACATTATGTCTGGCATTCAATAACAACAAAAAAATTACACGCATGCTAAAAGGCAAGAAAAAACAGTCTAAAGAGACAAATCAAACATCACAAACAGACTCAGATATGTAATAGATTTATATATAGATTGGAATAGAACTCTGTACTCAGTAAAAATATCCTTCAAAAGGGTAGGACAAATAGACCTTTCTAAGTTAAACAAAGCTTTGGGAATTTTGCCCCAGCAGATCTGCCCTACAAGTCATGCTAAAAGAAGTTCTTCATGGAGAGGAAAACGAAACTCAGACCTACATTAGAGAAGGAATAAATAAAGGTAAATTTAAAAAAATTTTTCTTCTGACTTGATCTAAAAGATAACCATTTGTTTAAAGTAATAATAGTCTGTTCAGATTTACCATTTCTTCTTTGTTTAGTCTTGGTAGATTTTATGTGTCCATAAATTTATTCATTTCCTCCAGATTTTCAAATTTGTATAGTGGTTCATAATTATCTCATGGTTCTTTGTATTACTATGGTATCTATCAGTTGTAATGTCTTCTTTTTCATCTCTGGTTTTTTGTTATTTGAGTCTTCTCTCTCTTTTTCTTAGTTAGTTCTGCTAATGGTTTGTCAAATTTGTTTATCTTTTCAAAAAACAAACTTTTTGTTTTGTAGATGTTTTGTGTCTCTCTTTTATTCAGTTCTGCTCTAATCTTTTTTATTTCTTTCCACCTACTAATTTTGGGGTCAAATTATTCTTGCTTTTCTAGCTCCTTGAAGTGCACTGTTGGGTTGTTTATTTAAAACATTTCTACTTTTTGGATTTAAGTACTTATTACAATAAACTTCCCCCTTAGTACTGCTTTTGCAGCATCCTGTAGGGTTTGGTATGATGTTTTTCTATTTTCACTTGTTTAAAGAAATTTTTTTGATTTCCTGCTTAATTTCCTCCTTGACTCATCTGTTGTTCAGTAGCATGTTCTTTAATTTCCATGCATTTGTACAGTTTCCAAAGTTGTACTTGCTATTGATTTCTAGTTTTATTCTCTTGTGGTCTCAAAACATACTTGATATGATTTCAGTCTTTTAAAATTTGATGAAATTTTATTTGTGGCCTAATATGTGGTCTATCCTGGAGAATGATCCATGTGCTAATGAGGAGGATGTATAGTCTGCAGTTGTTGGATGAAATGTTCTACAAATGTCTGTCAAGTCCATTTGGTCTATATTGCACCTTAAATCTAATGTTTCTTTGCTGATTTTTTGTCTAGATGTTTCATCCAATGGTAAGAGAGGAGTGTTGAAGTCTCCAGCTACTGTTGTATTAGGGTCTACCTCTCCCTTTAGACCAGTAATATTTGCTTTATATATCTGGATTCTCTGATCTTAGGTGCATGTATATTTATAATTCTCACATTCTCTTGCTGAATCAATCCCCTTATCATTATGTAATGACTTTTATTGTCTCTTTTTTATGGTTTCTGGTTTAAAATTTATTTTATTCTATATAAGCAAAGCTATTTCTGTTTGGTTTTAGTTTTCATTTACATGGAATATATTTTTTCATTTCTTTATTTTTAGTCTGTATGCATCTTTATGAGTGAAGTGAGTTTTTGTGGTTTTTTGTTTTTTGTTTTGCCTTTTATTGTTTGTCTTGCTATTTGGCTTTCAGTCAATGTATTGAATGATTGTGTGTGCATAAGTGAAGTAAATGACAGCAAATTTATAATAAATGAAGGATAGGCATTTTGTAAACTCTGCTATAAGGTACTGTACTACCTAGAAAGTGATACAGTGCTATTCAAACATGGACTTAAATTAGTGGTAAATGTATATTTCAAACTTTAACTCAATAACTAAAACAATTTTTTAAGAAGCATAATTGATATGCTAAGAGTGGAGAGAGTATGGAATAATATAAAATGCTCAATTAAAACCAGGTAAGGTAGATGTAAAAAAAAGGAGGGAAAGAAAAATGACAAAGAATAAGTACAACAAAAAGAAAACCATTGCAGAGATGTTAGATATTAATCAAAGTATATAAATAATCACATTCAATGTGAATGCTCTAAACACGCGATTAAAAGACAGACATTGTCAGAGTGGATACAAAAAAGACTAACTTTAGTTGTCAACAACAACAGAAAAACCCTTTAAATATAAAGACATAGAAAGTTTAAAAGTAAATGGATGCAGAGAGTTATATCACATTAACACTAGTCAAAGAAAGTGGAGTGGCCATATTAACTTCAGACAAAGAAGATTTCTGAGGAAGAAAAATTATTAGGAATAAATAATAGGGGTATTATGTAATGGCAAGGGTCTTAATTCTCCAAGAAAACATAATAATCTATAAAGCGTATACTCCTAAAAAGAGAGCATCAAAATACGTGAGATAAAAACTGATAGAACTGTGAGGAGAAATAGATGAACTTATTATAGGAAACTTCAACACCAAATTTTCAGTAACTGATAGACTAAGCCAGCAAAAATCCATCAGGACACAGTTGACCTGAACAGACACTCAATTAACTTAATCTAATAGACATTTACAGGGTATTCCATCCCACAGCATTTATAGAATTTCCATATGAACTGGAGAAGAATACATATAAGAATACATATGGACTATTCACAAAGATGGATCATATTTGGGGCCATGAAACAGATTGAAGTTATTATGCCACAGCTATGGAACTACCAGAATCTTATGTCCATAAAAAATAAAAAAACCTGAGAATGGATGTTTATAGTAGTTTTATTCATAATTGCCAAAAATTGGAAGCAACCAAGATATCTTTTAGTAGGTGAATGGATGAATAAACTGTGGTACATCCATACAATAAAATATTATTCATTACTAAAAAGAAATGAGATATCAAACCAAGAAAAGACAGGAGGGAAACTTAAATACATATTGCTAAGTAAAAGAAGTAAATCTGACAGGCAAAAAATTATGTAATTTCAATTCTGTGAGGTTTGGGAAAAGGAAGATTATGGAAAGAGTGAGAAAATCAGTGATTGCCAAGGATTTGGTGAGGAGTTTTCAAATATGCAAAGCATAGGGGATAATTTTTAGAATAGTAAGATTATTCTTTTTGATACTGTAATGGTAGATACCTGACACTGTGCATCTGTCACTATCCATAGAATTTTATAGACAAAGAATGAGCTATCACACATCAAAAAACAAACCAAAAACTTCAGGAAATTGGTCAATCCTAGAAAGGACTGCACACTGTGAGAAAAAAATCTAATTTTATTATAAATGTATATAAAAAAAAAATCCCACTAAAGAACTTGGGGGCTGGGGAAGGTGATAACCTAAGTCACTGAAGATGAGTTGATTCCATGAGTGAAAGCAAAAGGAAGTATAGCACTGACCTCTATTGAGAAAATTGTGTCCCACATGGGTACAGGTTAACAATTCTAACACTGCTATGCATGTTTACTGGGATTGAGCAATTATGAAAATGAATAGGGATGGTAGGAACCAGACTTCTCACTGTTTGAGTAGGAGTTAACTGATAAGCAAGGGAAGGAAGCTAGAATTATCTGTGTGGTGATGAATTAGAGTTGGAGACATCAGGGTAAACTCATCTATAGCTTAGTATAGATACCAAGATTTCTTCTGCCTACTCCCATCCAAAGTCCATTCATTTTTTGAGGCCCTATTCTGCATACAATTAATTCACATTTATTTGCCTAAATGCTCAAGCATTAATTGAATTCCTACAGCATTTATTGCTTATTGCAATCATCCTGAGAATTGCTATGCACTTTTAGATATTATATTATCTAATAATATTTTAATTTTTAGAAATTATATTACTTACTTTTTTTTTTACTAACTATGTATTTTCTATAGATTAGAACCACATAAAGTACTTCTTTGATCTAGCTTCCATTACCTAATAAAGTGATAAATACATACTGGGCATTAAAGGAATACTTTCTGATTTATGAGTAATATTGTGATCCAATTTACTCACTGAAAAAAAAGTTACAAACAGCGATGTTTACACACATGTTGGCTTTATCTAAAATCCATGGCTGAAAATGGTTTGTTGAGTTCCTTAATGGAATAGTTTTTCTTAAAATAATTTTACTAAAAGTCAAATTATGTTTGAACATTTTATCACCATTTTAACATTCAAAAGTTGGGTGTATAATGAGATGCTGCACTTACATAAAGAACATGTTTCTTTTTAATGAATGTTAAATTTCACAAAAATCAACTATAAATTAGACTATAAATAAAGCCTCAATAAAATTTAAAGATTAAACTTTATATAGATTATGTTCTCTGGCCATTGTATAATAAAATTAGAAGTCAATAGTAAAAGAATTGCTGTAGCAAAAATATTCATGTCTGATTGCCAGTTTCCAGCAGTGTTATTTTTTTTCTAGTAGTTTTTCCAGTAGTATTACTTTTTAACCAACCCTTCTACTGAAAGCAACTAAAAAAATTAAAAATCAGAATAGTCTTTATAGAGGCAACACAATTATGATGAAATATTAAGGAATCCCCAGCCCACGATCTAAAAAAGAATATGAACAAGAGAGAGATAATGAAGAATCTAACCCACTTTGCCAGTAGGATATTTTCCCATTCAGATTAAACCTCAGTGGAAGAACTCTACAAAGGCTAGGAATGACTGAAGGAGAAGACTTTGATTGGAGAGCCTGCCATTAATTTATGACACTAAAGGCTACATTGTCATAGTAAGATAAGCCTAAAGTAAACCTTCCATTTCCTTGCAAGAAAGTAGGAAATCAATCCTTGAATGATTGTAAACACCTGCAACATTCATAATATTATTGAGCTCAATTTATCTCATCAGAATTGTCCCAAAATTATCTTCATCCATAAATTCAATTCAAAGTGTAATCCTGGGCTGTTAGTGCCAATGAGTGCTGGGAAGAAATGAGTGCATGTCCCTTCTGGAGTCTAGCTCCTCTCTTTTAGCCACCTGGGAATGCTCACAAGTAAATTCTGTGGTAATAAACTCAAACTGTGAAAAATAATCAGGCACACAAGAAAACAGGCAATGTGTATGAGATCCAGCAAGAACACGTAAAATAGAAACAGATCAAAAAACACTTTAGATTATCAAATTATCAAATACAGATTGTTGAAAAACAAAATAAACAAAAAAAACAGGCCTACTCTATTAATAGAAAAGAAAAAGAACAAACTTTGAGGTATTAAAATATAACAGGAAATCATTTTTAAAAATTGAAGAAGAGGTAGAATTATAGAAGATAAAAATACAGTAACTGAAATGTAAAACTCAATGAATGAGTGTGTCAGCACATTAGTCTTAAAAGAAGAGAGAATTAGTAAACTGGAAGCTGAGCCAGAAGAAATCTGAAAGTAGCACAGAGGGAAAAAAGGTGGAAAACACAATAAAAAGCTTAAGAGGTATAGATGGTCCAAAATACATTTAATTTGAATTCCAGAAGGAGAGAAGAGCCAGAAAAATATTTTTAAAAAAACGACAACTGAGAACTTTCCACAGATCAAAACTTTCAACAAATTCAAGTATGTGAAATAAAAATAAATCAAAAGTTTGACAGGTATTAGTGAAACTACAGAAGATAAAAGACAAAAAATCCTAAAAAGAGTCAGACAAAAACTGACAGTGAGTATTAGACTGACAACGAATTATCAAGAGCAAAAAGTAATGTACCTTGGAAATATTAATCACAACGTATTAGTGAAACTACAGAAGATAAAAGACAAAAAATCCTAAAAAGAGTCAGACAAAAACTGACAGTGAGAATTAGACTGACAACGAATTATCAAGAGCAAAAAGTAATGTACCTTGGAAATATTAATCACAAGGAAGTTGATATTAGACAAAAGTTTTGAAAGAGCATCCTGTTACAATATAAATTTTTTAATTCATCAGAACACTGTAACAGTTGAATTTGTATACTTTGAACAACATAGCCTCAAAATGTATTTTAAAAAGAATACACAAATTTGCAGGGAGAAATAGACCATAATCAGAGTAAGAGATTTTAAAATACCTCTCAGTAATTAAAAGACCAATCAGACAAAAGGTCAGCAAGCTTACAGGAGGTACAAACACACACACTCATACACACTCAAATAGAAAGAATAAACTTTCTTTTCTAGCACACATATGTTAGAGAGAAAGAAGCCTAAAATTTAAGCCTGAAATTAATGCATTAGGGATCCACCTTAAAAAGAAAAATAACAAATAAACCTAAGAAAGTAGGATAAAGAAAAATGATATTAACAACAGAAAGCATTGAAATTTTTTAAAAAACTATAGAAAGAACCAATTAAACACCAATTTTATTCTTAGATATTGTTAATAAAATTGTCTATCTCTTAGGAAACTAAATTAGAAAAAAAGCACAAGTAAGCAATTTCAGTAATGGGAGGTGGCACAACTGCAAATGCTACAGACACAAAGAGGCTAAAATCTTATAAAAAAATCTTTATGCCAATAAATATGAAAGTTTAGATAAATATGAAAATACAATGTATCAAAAGTGACTGAAAACAAAATGGAAATATGGTATAGACTAGGAGACTGAATCAGTAATATCCTTAGAAGGAAACTTCAATTCAAGATGTGCCCACCAGTAAGTCTACAAAATATTCAAGAAAGAAAAAATATTTTCTATCTTATATTCTCTCTTCCAGTGGGGAAGGAGGGAGGATGCATGGAGACAGACACAGAGAGAGAAAGAGAGACAAAGAGAAGAGAGAGAAGGGAGAATGGCCCAATTAATTACATTAGGCCAAAAGTTTTTCAAATTAGATATCACAATACTTCACTTTTAAAAAAGCCCGGTCCTCTCAGTTTGGCTCTTCAGCATGTATTATGTTTAAGATTGAATTTGACATACTCTCAAAATAATGCTTTACTAACTGATAGTAAAAAAAAGTTGTTCTTGGGCCGGCCTGGTGGCACACTGCTACAGTGCGCCACTTGGGAGCGCGGCGGCGCTCCCGC
>NW_007729224.1:199271-202435 GCF_000696425.1 Galeopterus variegatus | reverse complement strand
ACACCGAGGTTTGCGATCCCGTTACCGGTCAGTAAAAAAGACAAAAAGGAAAAAAAAAATTATGTGTAAAGTAGTCTCTATAAAAGGGTAAAAAATGATTTGTTTTACAATATTGGTCTATATATCATAGTCTTTCCTATCCTTTAAAAGATACCTTATAGCTGCCACAGAAAGCGCCCTGGGCTCTCCCAAGCCAGGGCAGTGGAGGCTAAGGGCCTCAGCCACGCCCCCCTGACATGTGCAACCAGCCCAGCGATTACCACCGAGACACCACAGGAAGTTCCCTGGGCTCTCCTGAGCCAGGGGGTGGGAGGCTGAGGGCTTTAGCCACACCCCCTTGACATGCACAACCAGCCCAGCGATCAACAACCCACAGCAATTAGGGCCCTAGGTTCCTGAGCTGGGGTGGTCAGGGGCGAGAGTTTTGCCACACCCCTCTGACATCTGCACCCAGCCCAGCAATGACCAAGCCACTGCTGGAATCCCCCCAGTCTCCTCTGTGGGAATAAGGGGGTGCCACAGGCCTCAATCCTGCCCCTCTTCCTTTCTCCTTCTTCCACCACATTTCCTTTCCCTTTCCCCTCTCCCTCTCCCTCCCAACTGCTCTGCAACACCATCATAGAATGTAAAAAAATAATATTAATAACAAAAAATTAAAAATTTTAAAAAAGATACCTTAGAAAGTTGGTGGAAATATATTTAAACATTTTCATAAAATGAGCTTTCAGAAAAATAAATTTCATATGTACTTAAAGATAAAATTTTTAAACAAGAAATATCTCTACATGAATCTATGATTAAACAGTACAAATTAAGTAATTTAATGTAGTCTCAAAGAAGTTTGAAATAAAAGAAAAATATCCCTTTTCCTACTACCTACTGAGTTCTTCATATTTGGTGTATGCCATTTGGGAAGTAGGATCTGGAGAGAGAATATCTGTGCAGAATAGAATTTTCTCAATGGAAAGCAGTCAAATAAAAGGGATAAAGAGCAGGGAAGGAAGGAGAGGAGTACCAAGAGAGCTAGGGAGACATGAGAAAAATCAACATGTGATACCCACTTACTCCAAATATTCAGTAAAGTTTGACTAAAATTTATGCAATGTTTACAATAATGAGGTTTCTTGTGGAAACATCTAAAGTAGTTAACACATTTTGGCTCATTTAGGATAATATGCAGACTGTATACAGATTAGAAGATAAAGGCAAAATGAGTAATTAAGACCCCCACACATATGAGGGGTCTTCAAAAAGCTCATGAAAAGATTTTCATTTATAGCTATACATTTCACCTTTAGTACTGCTTTCACTGTGTCCTATAAATTTTTGCATATTGTGTTTACATTTTCATTCATCACTAAGTATTTGAATTTTCTTTGTGATTTTTTCTTTGATCCATTGATTAAGAGTGTGTTGATTAATTTACACAGATTTGAAATTTTCTGGTTTTCTTCCCTTATTTTAAACTTCGTCTTGATGTGGTCAGAAAACATACAATGTATGACATCTATCTTTTAAAATCTGTTGAGACTTAATTCATGGCTTATTATATAGTCTACTTCCCTTATTTTAAACTTCGTCTTGATGTGGTCAGAAAACATACTATGTATGACATCTATCTTTTAAAATCTGTTGAGACTTAATTCATGGCTTATTATATAGTCTATCCTAGAAAATGTCCCATGTGCAGCTGAGAGGAACGTATACACTGCTGCTGCTGTTGGATAGAGCGTTTCATATATGTCTGTTAGATCCAGTTGGTGGTGTTGGTCAATCATCTATTTCCTTACTTATCTACACTCTGATTATTCTATACATTAGTGAGAGTGTGATATTGGATTCTACAACTATTGTTGTAGAACTCTCTATTTCTCCCTTTAATTATGGCAATTTTTGCTTCATATATTTTGATAGTCTGTCATTAGGTGTATAAGTGATTGTAATTGTTATGTTTTCTTGCTGTACTAAAACTTTTATTAACATGTGTAGTGGGTTGAACTATATCCCCCAAAACTCATTGAAGCTTGAATTGTGTCCCCCAAGTTTTATGTATTAGAAACAGCCCCCACCGTGACTGTTAAGAGGGTGGGAAATCCTATTATGGTAATTGAAAGGTGGAGCCTTGGGGAGGTGATTGGACTGTAGGACCATGCAGTAGTGAGTAATTAAAAATGGTGGTTAGAGGTGGGGTTCTGGGGGCTTTAAAAGAAGAGGAGAGTCTGTCTCTCTCGTGCTCTGCTCTCTCTGCTCCACCATCTTCACAATGTGAGACCCTGCTGTTACTGACGTTACCACCAAAGAAAGCCTTCACCAGATGTGTTCCCTGGACTTTGGACTTCCTAGACTCTGAAACTGTAGGCAATAAATTCATTTTTCTTTACAAATCACCCCGTTTCAAGTATTTTGTTATAAGCAACAGAAACAGACTAATATAACATGTAATGCCCTTCTTTGTTTCTTGAAAAACAAATTTTGAAAAAATAGAGACAGTTCAATTTCAAGTTTGGGAGGTAAGAGACAAAGAATATTAAAAATAGAAAGAAAAGCAACACGTGAATATCGCAAGGATAGTCTTCCTCGGAGAAAATGAATACTGTAGTTACATTAAAAGAAAGATGAGAAAAATTTCTCTCCCTACCAGTTGGAAATTTTACATACTGAATAACCCATTTTATGTGACTCAAATGAACCCCACTAAGAAACCTGTATACTTAAAATTTGCATTAATTCAGAATAACTTGGCAACTTCAGATTCAGAAGTCTAAGGGCCATCATTCTGGTAGCATTCTCATCTCTACATGTGGGTTCTGAGTAATGTGGATTGAAAAAGAGAGAGATACAAAGACAAGAAGAAAGAGGAGGAAGAAAGGGAAGAGAAAGAAAAAAAAGAAGAGGAGGAGGGGAAAGTGAGAAGGGGTGGAGAAAGGGAGAGAGAAAGAAGACAGAATAAAAAAATGAAAGAAAGACAAAAGGGAAGCAGAGAGACAGAGAGAGCGAGAGAGAGAGAGAGAGAATCTGCATTTAGTATCCAAATAATTAACTTATAATGGTTTCAATTAGTCAAGTTGGACACAAAAATAGTTAGCTTATTGGTACATTTTGCAAGCTCTAAATACTAAAATATAATTTGCTTTCTTTTACTATTAAAAAAGAAAAAAAAAAAA
>NW_007729224.1:196994-198541 GCF_000696425.1 Galeopterus variegatus | reverse complement strand
AAAAAAAAAAAAGCCCTGCTATTGCACATCAGTAACACAAAAGTGCAGGCAGATTAAAAGCCAGTGTCATTGTAGTAAATGCCCAAGCCCACTTACTCCCAGCTCTTTTCCATTCGACCTCAACACATACTCCTCAGACTAGCACAGCTGCAAAAGGATTGTCAACATTAAGTCCTGTTTTTAGACTTCTTAAAAGATAAATGATGAAAAGGATAGAATCAAATGAATTATTGAATAACATATCTAGTTTCTAAATCATATTCAATATTATCTAGACTTTTTAAAAAACTTTAAATGTATTTACTTGTTATTTTCAAGAACATTCAGGACAATAATTTGAAATTAAATTGTTTTATTCTCTTTTTGAGAGGCAGATTTTTTAAAGTATACTGAATATCAGTTGATTCTATAAAAACAATGTTAGAAAATACCATTTTTTCAATTATGCTGTCAGAACATTAAAAAAATCTGAAGTTTATTCCAATGTTTGTCTTCTCTTTATGTTATAAAAGCAAACAAAAATGTACTCTCAGAAAGCCTGGGTTAATATTAATATCAGAAACAATAGGCTGAAAGTTAGATTGTATTACATTTGATATTCCTTTACAGGCTACAATTTTGAATTTTGTAGCACTATAAAAATGATATATAATGTAAACTGTTTGACATAAAATTCCTTTAATAACTCCAGACTCTGTCAGAATTTAGACATTTTGTGTATTCTCTGCTATTGAAAGGAAAATTATCTGCATTTGTATTTTTTGTTGTTTCCTGAAGAGATCCTATTACGGAGCTGAAAGAAATAATCAACAGTCACTGCTCTGACTCTCAGTAAGTAGAAATTGTTTTAATATCATTATAAATTGAAGAGTAAAGTAAAGTCTGGCATACTTCTCTTGGTTAGTTGTAGTCATGTTTTTCAACTGAAATTATCTTTTAAGTTATAAATAAAATACCTAATATTTGGGAACTTCAAAGTTGGAGGGGCCTTCACTGTCCATTTTAAAATAAAAAATTTTCAGAAAATATTTCTTGACAAACTGGATAAAACTCAAGTACTGTGTTGCTCTTCATAAGATTTTGTTTTGCATTGTTCAATATTAGGTGAATAAGAGTGAAAACCTTGGTAAATCTCAACACATTTGCTTGATTCTTTGTGCCGTTCTACAGATGTCCTGAAAACAGAAATGATTATTATATGTTTGTGTTCAATTAGGCCAAGTCCTCTTCAGTTGGCTATGCTTCCTAGAAACATCACACTTTATTTTCTACCCACCGAAAGCTGAATATTTCAGGTTATCTACACTAACCTCAATGTGATAGTTTTAAGACTGTTATTTTTGTATCCCATTAAATGTTTCCAACGTTTCTTTTCACTAATATTTAAATGGTTTAATATAAAAGAAAAAAAAAGAAAAAGAAGAAATGGAAATTTCCTTTCAAGGGTCATGAAGTTATTGTCACCTTTGAAAGAAATCGGCAGAGTGTGGGCTGCTCCATCCCTTCATCCTTCTATCAATCTCCCGAACAGCGTGGCAGCAGCCATT
>NW_007729224.1:192144-195990 GCF_000696425.1 Galeopterus variegatus | reverse complement strand
GCTCATGCAATCTTATCTCTTTGCTTAGATACTGTGATAAAAAGTACTGACATAAAAAGTGCAATAAGAAGGATTATTATCATTTTTCCAGTTAGTGATTAGGGTAGATTTATGAATCTCTGCATTTTCAATTTTCAATACCCTTTCATCTTTTAGATCACTATGGCAAACTATCAGTATTAGCAACAATTTATTCTCTAACATAAAAGCAAAAGTTGGATAAGAAGTAGCCTAAGCTTACATACACTAAAATTCTGGTATGTTATCACAATGAATTATATTACACATTTACCTATGAATGAAAACAACATAAGGCCTTTTGGATGGTGAATTTTGTCATACGAGGAGCCCTGGTTAAGTAATCAGAAGAAATCAAAAAGAGTGAGGGTATGCTAACAGGGGAGCAAAGAGCACAGAATATGCTTAGTTGATGAAGTAAAAATATCTTGTTCTTCTGTCACTGTTCTTTATTTATTTCTCTTTCATTTTTTCCCATCACCACTCTTGCCTGCACATTCTCATTTCCTAGTGTTTTAGTCATTGTTATCTTTGTAGTTTCCCCCCAAATACCTGATCTGTAGCAAGCGTTTACTATTTTGGGGGGAATGAATGGTTTGTTTCCTTGCCTCTCACCTTTTTTATCCATCTTTCTTTGAACTCTGATTGAATACCTGTGATACAACTGGCCCTATTCTAGCAGGACAATACAGAAAGGCACAATCACATGTACATTCTAATATGATATGTGCTCTGTTAGGTGTTCACTTGAGTCACATCGCTCACGTCTTCCTTTTGTTTCCACTCGAATATGTCCAATTGTCTTTCTCAGCTCTGCCTTGCTAGTATTTATGAATGCTTCAAGTCTCAGCTAAAACATTATTTTCTCTAAGAGGACTTCCTCGAACCTCTTGAGCAAGTTAGTTATGTTTGCTGTTTGCTCCCATACAACTTTGTCTGTAACATGTTTGTCTTATTAAAAGATGAATTTCTGGGCCGGCCCGGTGGCGCACTCAGTAGAGTGCGGCACACCCACTGAGGGCTCGGATCCCATATAGAGACCAGTCCGCTCACTGGTTGAGCGCGGTGCGGGCGCAACACCAAGGGTTGCGATCCCATTACCGGTCTTGAAAAAAGACAAAAAGGAAAAAAAAAAAAGACGAATTTCTAGTACCTGATACTATTGCCAGGTATTGGTGCTCAACATGTATTTGTAGTTTTTATGGAATTCAAGAAATATGAACTGAAAAATAGTAAAGGTCACATTGTGTTTTATCATAGCTTTATTTTTGTGTTTCAAAGAAAGCATCACATGTATTTTAGAGCTAAGAAGAATACACATAAAAAGGAGGTCAAAATCCTATAAAATATATTAANGTTTATGGAATTATTGCAAATGCTCCATAAATTTAACTTTCAACAAGCTCTGTGTTTAATCCAGGCAACCATCTTGGTCTTTCCTGGCCATCCACCACACAGTATATTCAAAGCTTTGCTAATTCACTTAATAGAATGAAAGCCAGCCTGGAGATCACTACCTTGAGCAAGAGACATGGCTTCTGTTTTCAATGCTTATAATATTATGTTGTTACTTTAGTGGAAATTTTGTGCTAGTGAGAATAGTATCACAACGTATTTCTAATTGTTCTCCAACAACAGAGATGTGCTTACTATGCGGAATAGACTTTCTGTCTGTTCCTCCTACCTTCAAAGAATTCTTAGATTCTATTTATAAGAACTTTTTTTCTCCTTAGATTGTGTTCCTACAGAAAATGAAGCAAAAAAGCAAGTAACACTTCCCCCTTGTCATTGGTCCAGCATGATTGCTATGTGTGAGAAGAAAATAGAATAAAATGGTAATTAAATGTTTTTACTCTTCTGCTGTCTTCTGGGACAAAAGAAGATTTATAAAATAAGCCATTAATAATATAACAATATCATTACTACAATGAGATGTGAGATAAATCATTTTTATTTTTCTGCAAGTCAGATGGTAGATGAATGGTACTTATGTACAGTAACAGCAAATATCTTCTATTTTTAGAGCCACGGTTTTTGTTTTTGTTTTTATAACAACTCCACTTTTATTATTTTTTTTTTTTCCCTTTTTGTCTTTTTTCATGACCGGTAACGGGATCGCAACCCTCNGAGGTGATATATGTTCATCTTCGATGAAAGTTTTCTGTATTTTGTCTTGCAGCTTCTTAGTCATTCACATTTGCCAAAGGAGGTAATAGTTGACCAGCAACTTAAATATTTTTTGAAGTATTGTATCATTAGTATGAGATGTAGTTAGTAAGGAAGAAATTCTATCACTTTGTCAAAATTTTCTTAGATGTGTTTTTTCTAAAAGAGCCTTTTACTGAATAGAGATGTTTTAAAGATTTGAAATAAATTGTTGACCCTTGAAGATAACATCAGCATATAAATTTAATACCCTTCACTATTTCATGAACTTATGGCTTATTGCCTGGTAATTAGGATACCTGATAGTTAAGATAGTGTTTATCTCACAAAAAAATACCCAAAGTTTTGATAACTGGGGAAAAAACTAATAGTCATCCAGTAGTGATTCAGGGGGAAAAAAATGATTTTTACATTTCAGACAGTAGTACACATCACAACTGCAACTCTTGTCATAGGTTGCTTCAAATAAATAAAAGCCAATAAATAGAGAGTTGTAGATTAAAGGAAGTATAATATTGACGGAGGGCTGGCATTCTTATATTTCTATTATGCCAAGATCTTCTTTAAACATAAAAGGATGTAGGTCATTTACCTTATCATACAAAATCTGGAACAAGCTAGTTATAGCAGAAATGCAAAACTTTTATGGAAATACTGCTTGTGCATATCAAGTGCATATCTGATGTTATTTCTATTATCAGAGACTAAGCAAAACTTGGTGATTATCATTAACTCTAAATTATTACCAAAAAAAAAAAANTTTTCTGCAAGTCAGATGGTAGATGAATGGTACTTATGTACAGTAACAGCAAATATCTTCTGTTTTTAGAGCCACGTTTTTTGTTTTTGTTTTTATAACAACTCCACTTTTATTATTTTTTATTTTTATTTTTTCCCTTTTTGTCTTTTTTCGTGACCGGTAACGGGATCGCAACCCTCGGTGTCGCACCAGCAATGCGCTCAGCCAGTGAGCAGACCGGTCTCTATATGGGATCCGAACCCTCGGCGGGAGCGCCGCCACACTCCCAAGCGCCGCACTCAACAGAGTGTGCCACCAGGCCAGCCCACAACTCCACTTTTAAACTTAGACATAGCCCTTAGGTTGTTAACGAGTATGATAAGCAGATTGAGAGAAAGAAAATAATTTCTAATTGCTGAGAAAAAGAAAGTAGTTTCTGATTTTGATTGGATATTCTGTGTATTATACTCATTTCTTAGGAATATTAAGAAACATTACTCTGGGTATAACCATGAAGAAAAAGATTTTCTTACATGAATCACTAAAATAATCTAATTTTCTATAATTATAATTTATCTTTGCTTTAGTGCTCATAATTTTTAAATTCTCTCATACTTAAGATAATTTATACTACATAGATTTCATGATTTTCAACCATGTCTCATAATAGTTTCAGCCTAAACAAAATGAAGACATTTGGGAGGTGATATATGTTCATCTTCGATGAAAGTTTTCTGTATTTTGTCTTGCAGCTTCTTAGTTATTCACATTTGCCAAAGGAGGTAATAGTTGACCAGCAACTTAAATATTTTTTTAAGTATTGTATCATTAGTATGAGATGTAGTTAGTAAGGAAGAAATTCTCACTTTGTCAAAATTTTCTTAGATGTGTTTTTTCTAAAAGAGCCTTTTACTGAATAGAGA
>NW_007729224.1:179319-190975 GCF_000696425.1 Galeopterus variegatus | reverse complement strand
AAAAAAAAAAAAGTAAAAAGAAAAAAGCAAGAGATTTGTTTCATAGTTGCTAGTGTTGGAAAAATGAAATGTTACTTCTACAGCATAAAATTGACAGTTTCTTCACCTTCTTAAAATGCAGACTATTATTTATATTTTGTATGTAAAATGTGCAAAATTTGAGTCCTTTGAGAAATTTATGTCTATAGATGAGTAAGTATATGAAAAATTGCAAATTACACAAATTATGTAATACACAATACAGTTTCTGTCAGCCTTTGTCACTTATTTCTATGATGTGACTGCCTTAAAAGTGAGTGAATGATTTATACATATTTCTACTTCTTTCATATGTTTTCATTTAAAATTATAATTCTTCCCTACCCTAAATGGCAGGTACCGTATTGTGATTCTGATTTTGTCCACTTTCCTAATGCAAAGTAGAAGAAATCATGATTTATCCTAGAACCAGGCTATCAGTTTGAATACAGTTTTGAGATGTTTCTAGAAGCTGATTTGAACTAAGTCTTCAGAGTCATTCTGGTTTTATCCAAAGCTGACCTGAACTCTTGAGTCAGAGGAAGCTTTCCTGTTACCCCAGACACACATCCTCTGTGGCTAAGGCATTCATCCAGGGGTGGGCGGGGGGGAAGTCCTTTCAAATCATACTCACATGAGGAGAATCACTTTCTGAGGATTAAAATGTAAATGGAAACTTAAAAGGTTGGTATTTTCTTAGTAGATACCACATTTAAAAATATGTTTGACATAATAGTCCAATTTAAAGGAAAATGCTATCATTATAGATGTAAGATAGTGGTCTTTTATTCTTAACTATATACTAATCTCCATGAATACAAAGCAAAGTATGTTCAACTACTAAACCTTAATATTACAAGCTTTTCATATTAAGCTTTCTCTCTTCTCCTTTGACTCTCTCACATAGCTAAAAAGACCCCATAAGGAGTTGAGAATCTTTTTAGGATTATAGAACGCCATTAGAAATAGTCTGAATATAAATATACTTTAGTAAATATGTAGAATCAGAAAATGAAACTACCTCTCAAAATTTGTTTCAAATCTATAAATAAATCACCATTTCTATTACAGCCAACAGAAAAGAAAAAGAAAAAAAGTTTAGTTTCTCCATCGACTTTCCTTTTCCATTACAAGGTCAATAGATGTAGGTGGGAAGCTATTTTGGCTTTCCGGTTTCCTGATTGCTCTAGATATATCAACTATTCACCTTCATGTTAGTGACTTCATTAAATTCTGGTTTAGAAACTAATTTGAAAGAAGCCTGACCTTTGAAAGACTGAGGGTGACCAGAGGGCAAAGGAAGGAGATGGAGAAGATACTGCTGAGCAGATCTCAAATCATATTTATGTTTTAAAAGCTACCTTATGAGCTATTCACCACTCACAATTTAGCTTTTTAATCCAAATTTTAACTTGAAAGTAGCCCCTGCTGACTCAAAAGTGTTATAACATGCAGTGGCCAGGTGGGGGAGAAGTGCAGCCTTAGCCCTTTGAAGCCTGGCTGCCCAAGATCAATAGGAGCTCACAGGTGGCCACACTTCAAAAGGGAAGCACCAGGTCTCTGTTTCGGTCCAACCCCTGCAACAGTTATTTTTCCCCCCCAGTGGCTTGGAATTGGCTTTTATGTTATACTTTCACTTAAGAAAGTAAATGAAGAGCATTAGAGGCAGGTCTTGATTAAAAGAATTTTAAAAGAAGCCAACATCTTGAGAGGGCCAGCTACCTTTTAAAAGCACCTATTAATGCAATTGCTGGGTAGAAGAAAAGGTAAGCCTGCAGGGGAGATTTTTAAAAGCAACCCACTTACGGGGTTGCATCTGACATTTTAGCGACTAAGCTACATCCCTTCAACGAGCTACAATGATTATTCAACATTTTGTAGCTGGATGTCTATTCCATAGTGCAGTTAGATTGAAAAATGTCCACAGCTGCCTAATCTGACATTTTAGCGACTAAGCTACATCCCTTCAACGAGCTACAATGATTATTCAACATTTTATAGCTGGATGTCTATTCCATAGTGCAGTTAGATTGAAAAATGTCCACAGCTGCCTAGTGCAAGTGGCAAGAACTGAGTAATGTTAGTTGAAAAATAGCAATGACCAGCTTAGCCATTAAATACATTTCTGTATGACCAACGTGCAAGAACGTAGCTCTTGAGGACATTTACACAGAACACTAAATTGAAATATATTTTTATTAATTTTTATTGTATATAACATATATGTGTATTTTATATACTTCATATAAATAAGGGACTGAAGTAATGGATCGTGTTCCTCTTGTCACAGATTAAGAAATCATTAAATCATAATTTTTATACATAATAAAAACTGGAGGAATTCTTTATAATCCAGAGAAAATGGTTCTCAATGTTGTCCACATGCTGAAATCACGTGGCACGCTTTGGGGAAAAAAATGCCTGCACTCCATCTGGAGATTTAACTTAATCAGTTTAGAGTGAGCCTGAGCATAGGAATGTGGAAAGATCTCCAGGTGACTTTCATGTGCACCAAAAGTGGGAAATGCTGACCTAGAACAGAGCTTCTCAGACTGTATTGTGTCTATAACCACCTGGAGATTTTATTAAACTGTGGATTCTGATTCAGTAGGGTAGGATCGGAGATTCCACAGTTGAAAAAAGCCCCCAGGTGATGCTGAGCTGCTGGTCCTCAGACCACCCTATGTGAAGCAGGAATTTCTCTGTCTCAGCTCAGGGAAAGGACATACATGGGAATCATTTAGGCATTTGGGTTGAAACTTCCTGTATTCCCATAACCCCCAATCTAACAAGACACCCACTCCCCCAAATGCCTCCAGGTGCCCCCAATTGCCACAACTCCAGTGCCACTATTTCTCACCTTTCAGGGTAAAGTGTTGCTGTAGGTCATTAGATCTGGTTTCTGGCACAGTCCCTGGAAGGCTGTGCTGGGGCTTCATAATGAAGTCACTAATACAAATTGTATACTGGGATATTTCAAACAAAGAAACTACTTACTGCAGGCAAGTACAAAAGCAGTTTTGCATTGGTAAACTTCCACAGGGGTGTGTCGAGCTTGATGTCAGCAAGAATGCTAAGTGGGGCCTTTATTGTGATTAGACATATTCATATTTATTTAAGGAAAGGAGAAACAGAATGAAAGAAACAAAGGTAAGAACTGGTTATCCACACTGGTGGAGATCAGGTGTACACATAGCAGGGGATATTTAACCCTAAACTGCAGTGTATGCATCCCAAGTGGCCTACATGGGACCCAGGCTGCTGGCTATGCAGGATGCTCTAGTCTTGCTGTGAAAATTTCAAGTTCCTGACACTGGGCATCAAATACACCTTTGAACATATCTCCCTTTAGTCATAGATCTTTTACATAAATTGCGTAATTAATAAAGTATGAGTATAAGCAAGACTTCTATGTATTGTCCCTCAAGCTTCATGTTCTGTGACAATGTGATGTTTTAGAAAGAACATGGGCTTTTGAACGTGAAAAGCTTAAGTTGGAGGAGTGCCAATACAACTTACAAGTTTATAGGTATGTTCGTATAACATTTCTAAGCCTCCCAGTTATCTCTTGATTGGGGAAGCTTTTCCTCTCTAGTGTTCTGGCTACCTGGGAGCCTTGGTCTTGGGTTTTGAAGTTGTAGCTTTCCTAATTAATGAAGCCACTGTTTTTCAAAGTTTTAACAGTGCACTGGGTTAACTGGGTTTAGAAAATCATGACAGAAACACTTTGAAAGATTCATCTAGAGACCAGTCAGTAGACTAGATTTCCTTTTATTTCATTTATCTCTTCTTCCCCACGATTTGGCCTTGCTTTGAGCAACCTTAATCCTTCCCTACCAGCATTCCTTACTCTAAATTCTGTGGACAAGAATTGGATTTTATTCCTTTCCAAGAGATCTGCAGGAATCTTGTGTGATTTGACCCATTTGCCCCCCAGATCAGGTCAGAAAAAAATAGGACAACTATTTCCAACAAGTGCAAAGAAACACAATTGGTTACATCCTACTCCTAGGCAGCGACCTATTTAGAGTTCATTCATCCTTTAATTACTTATTCACCTATATGCCACACAGCCTTAGGAACCGAGAATTTGGAAGTTAAAAACTAGACAAAGCCCTTGTCCTTGAACTGCAAATTCTCTAGGCTAGGAAAAAAAAATATTACAAGAATGACAGCTATACTTTATTAAAAATGTACCATTTTATCAAGTATTAAGGTAAGGACCTTTTAAAGAGTGATCTATTTAATCCTCACAGCAGTCTTTTGAAAAGTGTGTGGATGAGAAAAAACTTTGGTGGGCATCGGAACCATCTGGAGTATTTGCTAAACTACAGCTTGCTGGTCCTCAACTCCAGAGTTTCTGATTCAGTAGGTTTGGGGTGTGATCCCTGAATTTTTATTTCTAAAGGTTATTCCCTAGTGATGTTTATTCTCATAATCTGGGAACCACACCCTTAGATGTACTAGATTAGATAAAATTATTCAACAAGTTAATATAGCTAACATTTCATGATTACCTAGTGCACACAAGGCACTGTTTTAAAAGATTTATGTGTATTATCTCATTTTGTTCTTACAACAGTCCTATGAGATAGAAGTTATTGTTATTATCAGCCCAATTTCACAGTTGAGCAGACTGATGAATCGGCCAGTGAAGTGACGTTTTCAATTTCATACTATTATTCCTTTGGATTTAAACCAAGCCTGAACTGTATACTCTCTCTCTGTTTAAATAGTTGCGTGCCCCCATATGCTAATCATATTTCAGGTGGGAAGCATGCATTGGTGAACAAGACGGGCGGGAGCACCGCCGCACTCCCAAGCAGCGCACTGTAGCAGTGCGCCACCGGGCCGGCCCGCTATTGAATGATTTTAAGAAGCATCGTGACATAATTTTTGTCTTTAAAAGATTATGTTTGTGATTGCAATGTGGAAAATAGGCTACAGGAAGGACAGTCAGGAAACGATCGAAAGAATCTGAAGAAAGGATGACAGAGGTTGGATGATATGTCAGAGGCATCACAGAATGCTTGGCTGGCACAAAGTAAGTGCTTAATGAATGCTAGCAGTTGTTATCATAATTAGTTCAAGAAAGAGTTCTGTGGTCCCTCTATGATGTTCCTGCCAGGCTATTGTTAGCGACCACATGCACCATTGCTCTCGTGTCTAACTAGCTTGTTGTGGTCCTTGCTTTATCAAATAGCAGGAAACATTTCCCTAACTAGAACCAGATTTCTGGAATTATAATAATTTTTCTGAAAATGCATCTTAGGCAGTACCTAAACTTTGAATTTCATTTAATCTCATTATTTGATACTAACCACAGGATTTTAAAGATTCTGACATTAGCGTAAGTTAGTAAGTATGAAGAAATAAAATCTTCATTTTTCCATTGTTTGTTCTCAGACATAAAGTTAGTGGTATTTGTGAATAAAAGTGATAATGGATTTAAGTTACCCTATTTCCTCAATTCTCAGAGGTTCTCCCTTTTTTAAAATCACATTTTGAAGTGTTTGGAATTGGAAATTCTTTCAGAATTGATGTGCAGAATTAATGGGGCAGGGTTTTTCTCCCCCCAAAATTGTTATTAAATAGCCAGTGTACCTTTCAGTTAATGCATTCTTTAGATCATGAAATAAGAGTGTTTTAAAATAATAAATACATAAATAAAAAACTCAAAATCTCAACAGATTGTTGAGTAGTAAATTAAACAACTTTCTCAACAGTGAGGCAATATTGAAAATTACATTTCACTTTGCAGCACACAATGAATATGAGATGAAATTTACGTATCATAGAAATCTATAGTATAGAAACATATGGTTATAATGAAAGTCCTCTGGTACTATAAAAAAGTTTATTTCTCATATAATTTGGCAAAAAAAACTCTCAGGTATTTAATTGAGACTATGGTCTCAATAAAAACATTACTGAGGAAGAACATTGTCAAAATTTCATAAGAGAATAAAAAGAATGGGGACAACAAAATGTTGAAATAGTGTGATTAACTTCTGATTTAAAAAGAGGCTCAGAAGTACTTACTCTATCATTGCCCAGATTCTTTTGGCCTAGGGCTCCTGAACAAGTACCTCATCTAAACTGCTTTAAAGATAACCTTTAAAGATGTAAGAGCTAAGGGGGTGAAGCAAATTAAATAATGCATTTCATTCTATAGTATAGCAAAGAGCTATTGTGTAGTATAATCAAGTCATAGGAAAAAACATAGATTACTTAAACTATGGCACTATTTTCAGTAAAATCGAAATGGAAGAGGATTGCCAACATGTAAATGATTAGCATAACAATACTAAACAATTTTCATAAAAGTATAAGTGCATCATGATTTGCTCATTAAAAATATGTTTCTAAAAGTTGACCAGTGAAACAGTCTTTTGAAAAGGTAGAAATTTCCCCATTGACTACCATAATATCAAATATATAGTTTTTTATATCACTTAAGTTATCCTCTGTCACTTTAGTTTTTTTGCTGATTAGTCTCTGTCTGTTAAACAAATATAAAATACTTTATATGGAATACTTACCACAAAATCTTTTTAATACAAATAGGTACCACTAACTAAATTTCTTGAGTCATTTGATATACTCAAAGATACTCTTAAGTGACATCTGGAGGCAGACAGCCCCCTTTAACAAAATGACTTAAATCTCATGTGGTAGAAGAGAGCAGTTCTTACTCCACACGGTCAATGTTCTAGCTATCAACAGGAATCGTGAAAATTATTCCATTAGCTTCAGTAGTTGAAAAATAATGATACCTCTTTCTATTTGTATGCATCACTGAATGTTATTCAGAAAGTGTGCCTATGCAGTCATTCTTTGCACCTGAGAGATATTCCGCATTGGTGGTCTTTATTTCTCTTCCCAACTCTAGTTTAACATAATCAATTCATTACATAGTATGTTTCATAAAATATATTTTGCATTTGAATTTTCATTTTTTTCCTCTTTATTTCCATAATGTATTTTGTAATCCACCATAGAGAACTATGAATGACCTTCCTGCCATTCTCTTTATATGAGGTTTGAGTTCTTTCTTTGATTTCCTCCAGAGATGACTAAAAGGAAGAAATTCAACAGGTATAGATTAGAATGCTGATTCCTGCTTTAACTCAGCTAATAAATCAGGGCTTCCCCTCCCAAATAGTGAGTTTCCTGAGAGAAAATAAATGGGCTCGTTACCTAGGCTGAGCTAGGTAAAAACATAATGGAAAACCTTTTGGCATAATGTTTGGCTGCTAGTGGAGATGCCAGCAGAAGCATTAAGAAGTTGAGTTCAAAAAGAAAATAAGTGAATAGAAGATGTGAGCAAACGTGTGAGGTATAGCAGAAGCAGTGTGGAACAAAAAAGTCATTTATTTGTAGATAGGAAAGTGTATAGTCAACACAAAACATAGCTTTCTTTGGGTCCTCTTGATCTCACTCCAGTTATCCAATCAATTCAGAAAGCCAAGACTGGCACTCATGTCCAAATCATATCCCAAATTCTACTCTACTCTTTATTTCCTTCAAACCACCTGTGGACAAATCATCATTGTGTCCTCTTAGTCACCTTTCTTCCAAGCTGGCTTCCTGAAGTGGCCCCCATCCAACAACATCCCCAAGCACATGATCTGCAGAGGAGCCTATTATCTTAACTGGATCTTCTCACTACCTCTCATTAAACCCTTTCATAGATACTAGTAATAGTTAGAATAATATCTAAACTCTTTACCAATCTTTCTATCCCAGAACTACCTACGCCCATATTCCTCTATTATCTTGCACATCTCTTCCCTTGTCTTTTACTTATTTTTGTATGTGTGTGTAGCGTGAGCCCATTTTTATTTAAAAAAATAAAGAAAAGGTGCAAAAGATGGATGTATCTAGCAGGATGGAAAGAATTGTTGTTTTAACAGATGGCAGCAGATTCCCTAAAAAGGGAATTTGTCTCTCTCTCTCTCTCTTTTTTTAATTGAATCATAATTGATTATATATATTTTGGAGGTTCAGTGTTGACATATGTTGATCAAATCAATATTACTAGTATATATATTGTTACAAATTGCACTTATTCATTATGCCCTCGTCCAATCTCTTTCTATCCCCCTCTCCTTCCCCCCTCCCACCACTGATAACCATAGATTTCTTCTCTCTCTCTGAAAGAGTAATGGTTGCTCTGTTGATTTGTTGCCTAGATGATCTGTCCAATGCTGAGAGGTGGGTTCAGGTCACCCAATATTATCATAGAGCAGATGCTTCTTCTGTCACTGTGGCATGGGCTTTGTGGAGAGAGATGTCCTCTTCTTTTCTTTGGTCTCTGCATGTGACTCTCCTTGTGTCAATGCACTCCAGTGGCTGGTGGACCATCTGTGTGGTGGTTGTGATGTCTAGCCACTTTTGCAGCAGCTGTGGTTACTGTGGAGGCTGTGGTGAGCCACCCAATTGGAGGTAATATTTTTGGTATGCTCCTTGGTGCGGTGGTGTGCTTGGTTGTGGAGGGGGGCCTGGTCCCCAGCTCTATGTCTCATGACTCCAGGAGGGTCTCCAAAGAGCTGACAGTGTGCCTGGTTGTGGGCAGGGGGTCCAGTCCCTGGATCCATGCCCAGGGACCCCTGGCGGGCCCCTAGGCACTGGTAGTGTGCCTGGCCTGGAACTAATTTTTTGTCCTTTGCTTACTTCTAAAGTGGGGGAACTTCCTGTGGGAAACAGTACTTGAGCTCTGTAGTTGAGCTAAATTGCTGTTTTGCTGCTGTTTCCCTAGGGAAGGCCTTTTGTGCAGCTCAGGGTTTAATGGTTGACTTTATAGGTACTTCCAGGGCTCCAGAAACCCAGTGCACCTGGGTTGTGAAGAAACTCTGATCTGGACCTGGGTCTTTTCATCAAACTTCACCCCATGCAATTCTGTATTCCTGACCAGTCTCCTCTGAGTGGTCTTGTGCTGATTGGGGGGCAGATTGGCTGACCTTGCTGTGTCCCAGTGTTCCCCATGGACTCATCTCCACTACCACCTGTGCTCCAAACACTCCCCATGGTACTGGCCCTGAGCTGGTCCCTTGCAATGACTTACCAGCCTCTGAATGGCTCCTTTTTTCAGTTGTTCTGGCTCCTTGCTCCTGTGTGGGTCCACGGGAACCCTATTAGTGGTCTTGCTGTCCCAGGGGCCACAAAGGCTCTCTTCTCCCCTGCCACCTCCAAGCAACTCCATCCAAAGGGCTCAGCTATGGCTTCTGCCAGCTCCTGCTCCATGCACTCAGCAGCTCCAGCCTTAAAGTGGCCATGGCCGAAATGCTCTGAGCAGTTTTTTCTTTCTCTCATCATGGTTTCTCCTGCCTTCATGAACTCTGTAGGTCTCTCCTCCTCTTCCCCTGAGCTCAAGTGGCCCCAGCTTGGCTGATGTTACATTTTTATAGTTGTAAATTGCTTGATTCATGGGAGAGAGTGACGCTGGGGACCATCTATTCCACCATCTTGACTGGAACTCCCTGTTCCCATATCTTCTAAACTTTAGCCACAATGGCTTTTCCTCTCGTCCTAGGATAGAAAAGGCCTGTTTCTGTCTTGAGGTCTTTTCACTGGCTGTTTCTTCCCTGACATACTCTTCATATTCATTTTTGCATCACCCTCTTCCTTCAGCTTCTTTTTGTCATTGTATCTCAGTTTAATCTTCACCTTCTTAGAAAGAACTTTTGATCCCTTGATTTTCAGTATCCCTCTGTCTCAATCCAGCACATCACCCTGTTTCATTTCTCTGCATAACACTCATCACTAAAATATATCTTATTCTTTGCTTCCTGCTTTTTGATTAATAATCGCCTGCCTCCCTTCTTCCATTAACTTGATTATAAGCCCCATGGGAGCAAATCATTCCCTGCCTTGTGTGCTTCTCCAGCCCTAGATAGTGTGTAACATATAAAAAAATGCTCAATGACTATTGAATAAATGAATAATGCACTCTTACCTCTGGTCTTTACGCCACTAAATTAGGGTTGCTTATGATCTGCCAGAGTTTTGTTTAGTTATTTCCTTTTAAACTTCACCTTTTTCACCATTTCTTCTACATAGAAATGCTGGGTGGGCTCATAAAGTATTCATAATTTGTAATTAACCACTTTTATTTGTTTTAATTTATTGCGATTTTTATTTACTAAATATAGAAATACCAAATATATGATATGAACAAAAGCAACCTCAAACTTATATGTAATTTTAAAAATCCTAACCAAATTGTATAAATATTTAGTCCATGTGATTGGAAATTATGCTGATGTTTCTCAAATAACTTTCTTATCTTCTTTTTTTCTTTTTTCTTCGTTAATTTACCACTATAGCTTGTTGTTTTTCTATACCTCTCTGTATATTTGATATCTATTAAATGAAATTTGAAACATTCAGTATTTTAATTATGTGCATACTTAGTGTTAAAACTACATACTACAAAAAAGGTTTTATTTGCTTTCTTGTATAAATCTTGCAGAAAAAAATATTTTGGATAAGACTGGCCATTTGGAATTCTTTCTATTATGTTTGAACACCTAACCTTGGAAGTCTGACACACTACAATTCATCTCCACAGAGGATATAATTAGTGATAGACTAAAATAAGTATCTGATGTTCCTCCAAATGCCACCAAATATTTATGTGCTACTGTCCACACAATTACCAAGTATTGCCACAATCAATTTATTAAAAGGGATATTTTATATGTTTTGAGCAAACTTGATATCTGAAAAATTCAGAAACTCACAATATAAATAAGGGCATGGGTATACAGTGAATAGTTCCAAACAGAATAGAACTACAGAATTTTTTGCCTGAAAATTACCTTAAAAATCATTTCACTGAACCATCTCATTACATATTTTGGGAAACAGAATCCCAAAAAGAAAAAGTAGACTGAGAGCCCTCCCTGCTCCTGAACAGAAGGCATGAGAGTGACTCATAACTCAGTACCCAGGTGAAAGTCCTGGGCAGCCTTCCCCCACCAGAAGAAGGCAGTAGCATGCCAAAAACACCACTCTGCATAGGTAGTTCACTATACTACTGCCACAGTTACAGCCACTGCAAAGATGGCTAACTGCTACAGAACCACCCAGCAGGCACCCTGCCACACACTTGACTGCATTGATTCTAGGAGAGTCACCAGCAAACCCAGCAAAATGAAGATGAGATCGTTTTCCTCAAAACCCACTCTAGAGTAATAGAAGAAGTAACTGCTCTACCAGATGTCCAGACATCAATGTAGAGATACTAGAAATACGACTAAACAAGAAAATATGACACCACCAAAGGAGTACAGTAATTCTCAAGTACCACACACCATAGAGCAGAAAACCCTTGAAATGACTGAAAAGGAATTCTGAGCAACAATCTTAAGAAAAACTCAGAGATAAGAGAAGACTCAATTAGAGAACACAATGGAACAAGAAAAAATATCCAGAATATGAAGAGGAAGTTTACAAAGAGATCAATTTAAAAAAAAGAATTCCTAAAAAAGAATGTAACAGAATTCCTGGAACTGAAGGATTCATTCGATGAAATAAAAATAAAATAGAAACAAAACAAAACAAAACCAAGAGCATAAGCAACAAGTTATAGCAAGCAGCAGAAAGAATTTCAGGTCTTAAAATGGTCTTTCAA
>NW_007729224.1:178022-178863 GCF_000696425.1 Galeopterus variegatus | reverse complement strand
CATAAGCAACAAGTTATAGCAAGCAGCAGAAAGAATTTCAGGTCTTAAAATGGTCTTTCAAAATAACCCAGACAGACAAAAGAAAGGAAAAATAACTTAAAAAAATAAAGAGAATCTAAGAGAGCTGGCAGATAACCTTAAGCTCACAAACAAATAAATCATAGGTGTTCCAGAAGGGAAGGAGGGAGAAAAAGGCATTGAAAACTTATTCAGTGAAATAATAAAGGAAAACTTCCCAAGTAAAGGGAGAGACACAGACATTCAGATCCAGGAAAGTCAAAGATCCCCAAAATGATTCAATCCAAAAAGATCCTCTCTAAAACGCATTATTTATAATCTAACTGGCAAAGCTCAAAGACGAAAAGAGAATTCTGAAAGCAGCAAGAGAAAATCATCCAGTGACCTATAAGGAAACCCCCATCAAACAGCAGACTTCTCAACTTAGATTTTCTTCATTTTCTTTTTCTACAAGCCAGAATAAAATGGGGTGATATATTCAAAATATTAAGGAAAAAAATTCCCAGCCAAGAATACTATACTCAGCAAAGCTATCCTTCAGAAATGAGGGAGAAATAGTGTATTTCCCAAAAAACAAAAAGTGGGAGTTCACTACCACACAACCAGCCCTGTGAGAAATTCTCAAGGGAGTCCTGCATCTGGAATCTGAAAAAAGATATTCACTATCACAAATACACAAGAAAAAAATAAAACCTAGTGATAAATCAAAAACGCAAATGAAAAAGAGAAAGAAACCAAATCTTACCACCTCAAAAAATCAACAAACATTGAAGATGAATAACAAAATTGGAAGAAAGGAACAAAACATATTTAAAACATCTAA
>NW_007729224.1:176568-177733 GCF_000696425.1 Galeopterus variegatus | reverse complement strand
TGTAAAGACAAACACAGACTAAAAGTGTAGGAATGGAAAAAGATATATCATGCAAATGGAAACCAAAAACAAGCAGGAGTAGCTACTCTTATACAGATAAAATAGGCTTTAAATCAAAAACCATAAAAAGAGACAAAGAAGGCCACTATGTAATAATAGAGGGATCTATCTAGCAAAAAGATATAACAATCATAAATATGTATGCAACTAACACCAGAGCACCTAGATATATAAAGCAAACATTATTAAACCTAAAGAAAGAGATAAACCACAATACAATAATAGTGGGGGACCTGAACACCTCACTCTCAGTACTGGACATTACAGCTAATGCCACAGAAATACAAAGAGTCATTAGAGACTATTATAACAAATATATGTCAACAAATACGAAAACCTGGAGGAAATGGATACATTTCTGAACACATACAAACTACCAAGACTGAACCAAGAAGACACAGAAAAACTGAACAGACCAAATGAGCAACTAGATTGAAGCACTAATCAGCAGTCTCCCAACAAAGAAAAGCCCAAAAGCCGAGGACCACATGGCTTCACTGCTGAATTCTACCAAACCTTTAAAAAGAAATTAATACCAATTCCCTTCAAGCTATTCCAAAAATTTGAAACAGAGACCATTCTCCCAAAGTCATTCTATGAGGCCAGGATCACCTTGATACTAAAACCAGACAAAGATACAACATAAAAAGAAAACTACAGACCAATATCTACAATTAACATTGAAGCAAAATCCTCATCAAAATATTAGCAATCAGAATACAATGACACATCAAAAAAAGTATATGCCATGATCAAGTGGGATTTATCACAGGGAGGCAAGCATGGTTAAACATACACATGTCAATGCCTGTGATAAACCACATCAACAAAATCAAGGACAAAAACCGTGTGATTATCTCAATTGATGCAGAAAAAGCATCTAACAAAATTCAACATCTCTTCATGATAAAGGCTCTTAGCAAATGTGGTATAGAAGGAAAGTATCTTAACACAGTAAAATCCAAATATGACAGACCCACCACCAATATCATCCTGAGAAGCTTTCACCTTTTCCCTTAAGAACAGGAACAAGGCATGTATGCCCCCACTCTCACCACACCTATTTAACATAGTATTTGAAGTACTAGCCAGAGCAATCAGGCAA
>NW_007729224.1:174187-175276 GCF_000696425.1 Galeopterus variegatus | reverse complement strand
GCTCTTAGCAAATGTGGTATAGAAGGAAAGTATCTTAACACAGTAAAATCCAAATATGACAAACCCACCACCAATATCATCCTGAGAAGCTTTCACCTTTTCCCTTAAGAACAGGAACAAGGCATGTATGCCCACTCTCACCACACCTATTTAACATAGTATTTGAAGTACTAGCCAGAGCAATCAGGCAATAGAAAAAAGTAAAGGGCATCCAGATTGAAAAAAAATGAAGTCAAACTGTCCCTGTTTACAGATGACATGATCCTATATATAGAAAAACCTAAAGATACTACAAAAAAACTTCTAGAGCTGATAAACAATTTTAGTAACGCTGCAGGATACAAAGTCAACATGCAAAAATAAGTAGCAGTGGTATACTCCAATAACAAACTAGCAGAAAAATAAATCAAGAGAGCAAACCCATTTCCAATAGTCACCAAAAAAGTGTAATACCTGGGAATAAAGTTAACCATGCAGATGAAAGATCTGTATAATGAGAACTACAAATGTCTAAAGTAATTAAAGAGAACACAAAAAGCTGGAAAGACGTTACATGCTCTTGGATTGAAAGAATCAACATTGTGACAATGTCTATACTACCCAAAGCAATCTACAGATTCAGTGCAGTCCCCATCAAAATACCAATGACATTCTTCACAGAAATAGAAAAAATAATCCCAACATTCATATGGAACAAAAGACCCCCAATAGCCAAAGCAATCCTGAGCAAATAAATAAAGCTGGAGGCATAATGCTACCTGACTTCAAATTATAGTACAAAGCTCTAGTAACCAAAACAGCTGGGGAGGGAGGTTGGGGATAATTGAGGGGATAATTGGGTGGGGAACATGGGGTATAATCACAATTTTTGTTAATGGACATGCTGCCAGTATGGATCTGGCCATCACATCTTAGGCACAAGTGGTGACAATTTGCTTAGTACCCCATGAATATTCATAACCAATAAAAACAAAACAAAACATTTTAAAAAATCAACTCAAAATGGATTAAAGACTTAAGTATAAGACCCTAAACCATAAAACTACTAAAAGAAAATATAGAGAAACACTTCAGGAAGTAGGACTGGGA